>NC_090070.1:10302066-10331546 GCF_038355195.1 Osmerus mordax | reverse complement strand
GTTGCTGCTTAGCCAGCAGAATCCTCTCCTTTTCTCCCTCTGCAACTGGGCTGACTGTTTACTCTGTCTCCCTCACACACACACACACACACAAATGGACTTATGTCTTATTGCCTTAGCAACTGCGCGGAAGAAAGTGTGCGGTCTGGTCGAGAGCCCTGTCGGTGTGTGTTTGTGCGTGCGTGCGGGTGTGTGTGTGTGAGGGACGTGAATTTGCTTTATCTACCAATAACCTGGATTACACTAGTCACTTACAGTACAGTTGTAAACAAACAGATAAAGAACAAACTGAGTCTGAGACTTTAACACACACACAATATATACACATTTGACTTTTTAGTGCTGTGCTTTTAGTAACAAAGTTACACTTAATTGCAATTCCTGAACTAGCAAAAAACAACATTGATAGTCTACTCTTGCAAAAAAAAAAAAAAAACAACAAACAAAAAAGATTTCTCGAGTTACTTATTTTAATTTCCTCATTTTCAGCAACAGCAGCACCTCATTCCAGCATCTTCATCAGTAACACTCCACTTACAGTAAACGGCCCAACTTAATCCTAATAACACGATCACTCGCTTACTTACCCTGCAGAATTCAAACCTAATACAAAATACATGATCTCATCACACACTTCACCACCATCACCATTACCTCGTTATGTCACATATCCCAGCTGGATGACCCCTAACCACAAGCAGAAATCTCTCCCTTGCTCTCATCCACCCTGCAGACTAGGCTGTAACATGTTACAGTTGTGACAGTTTGATTTGTGTGAGAGGGCGTGCCTGTGGCCCGACCTGCTCCGACTCTCATTAGAACGCGTGTGATGTACGGGGCCGCGGATACGTCCTGATGGACGGATGAATATGCAGCAGCCGGAGCATTAGCTTCATTGTGTTTTCTGCTCTGTCGCTCGGAGGAACGGAGATCACTTTGCAGGCAGGGAGATGGAGAGGGAGGGAGGGAGGGAGGAAGGAAGGAAGGGAGGGAGGGAGGGAGGGAGGGAGGGAGGGAGGGAGGAAGGAAGGAAGGAAGGAAGGAAGGAAGGAAGGAAGGAAGGAAGGAAGGAAGGAAGGAAGGAAGGAAGGAAGGAAGGAAGGAAGGAAGGAAGGAAGGAAGGAAGGAAGGAGAAATGGGGATGGTGTTTTGAGAGACAGAGGAAGATGAAAAAATATTGAGAGAGAGAAAAATAGAGAGGAAGGGAGAAAGAGAAAGAGACAAGTTTATAGATGGGAGGATGGAGAGATGGATAGTGTGTGAGAGACAGTGGGATGATGGAGAGAGAGACGGAGTGTGTGTGTGTGTGAGAGAGAAAGGGATGATAGAGAGATGGAGTGTGTGTGTGTGTGAGAGAGAGAGAGAGAAAGGGATGATAGAGAGATGGAGTGTGTGTGTGTGTGAGAGAGAGAGAGAGAGAGAGAGAGAGAGAGAGAGAGAGAGAGAGAGAGAGAGAGAGAGAGAGAGAAAGGGATGATGTAGAGGGCGCTCTATATTTAAACAGCAGAGATTGCAGGATGGATGGAACTCCCGAAAGACTCTGAACATCGCTCTCTCGCTCTCCACCTTTTCATCCCTCGCTGCGTGGCAGTTATAAATAAATGAGAGAAAGATAAAGTGAGGTGGAGAGATGGGTGTTCCAGTGGGAGGTTTGTAGCCATGTGAGGTTGCGTTGCCGGATGCAGTGGGACACACACACACACCCACATACATACACACACACACACACATACACAGAGGACACTCAAAAGCACACAGAAAATGCTACCAACTATGGCTAACCTTTGTTAAGCATCTGTTAACCTTTGAATTATGCCGTTCATGTGGATGAAACCACTACCGCGATGGCAATGTGTTTACCAAAACAGTGAGAGGAACAAGAAAAGAGAGAGAGGGCTCCTCTGTGGCCAGGGAAGAGAGAGGGAATGAGGGGACGGGAGGATGGAGGAAGAGGTGAAGTCCTGTTCAAACAGCGGCTGGGAGATGGTCAAAGCTCAAGCACAATCTTGACATGAAGGCCTTAAGGAGTATGTCTGGCTCCCCTCCAGATTGCCTCCAAATGACCTGCCGCTAATGTAGGAGGTGTTGAGAGACGGGGAGAAAGAGAGAGAGAGGGAAAGGAGGGCAGAACAAGAAGGAGGGGGGAGAGGGAGAAAGAGAGTGGGAGAGAGTGAAGGCAGGAGATAGAGGGAGGCAGACATGAAATTAAGAAGCAGATAGGGAGGGAGGGAGAATGAAGGAAAGAGAAACATGGAGAGAGAGAAAGAGAGAGAGAAAGAGAGAGAGAGAGAGAGAGAGAGAGAGAGAGAGAGAGAGAGAGAGAAAGAGAGAAAGAGAGAAAGAGAGAGAAAGAGTGAGAAAGAGAGAGGGAGCAAGAAGGAGAGGCGGGGGGGTAAAGAGAGAGAGAGGGGTAAAGAGCAGGAGAGAGAGAGAGGGAGAGAGAGGACAGAGAGAGAGAGAGAGAGAGGGAAGGAGAGAGAGAGAGAGAGAGAGGGAAGGAGAGAGAGAGAGAGAGAGAGGGAAGGAGACAGAAGGCGAGAGAGAGATAGAGCAGAGCTGGAGGGAGCTCCAGTGCCGAGGGTCTGATTGCTGATTAGAACATTGACTGCCACTGATTGAGCAGAGAGGGGAGAGACATGGGAGACCGGGGTGATTGCACAAGGAAACGGAGTTGGGGGATGATGGGGGTTCTGGTGGTGGGGGTGTGATGAAGGGGAGGGGCGGGGGGAGGGAAACCGGACAGAGATAGAATGAGAGAATATGTGTGTATGGCTATGGGGGGGGGAGGGGGGGGGAGAGAGAGAGAAAGGGGGAAGGGTGAGAGGCTGTGGGAGTGTGCGTGTGTGTGCGTGTGTGCACACGGGGGGAGAGATGTTCTAGGATGTCCTACACGGCACTAAAACATGTCCCTGTTAGCATCACCACAGCTGGGGTCGCTGAGGATGCCCTGCAACAGCTGCTGCCCTGGCAACGACCATACCCTGCTACACACGCACGCACACGCTCTCCCTCTCCCTCTTCTCCTTTTCCCTCCTCTCTGCCATCGAATATTCTGAGTGAGAGCTGTTTCCTCTATCCCCCCTCCCTCCCCCCCCCCCCCCCCCCCCCCCCCCCCCCCCCCATCCACCGCCATCATCATCTATAGTACAGTCTACAGTTTATGTACCCTTAGTATAGTTAGTCCACATATTTTAATTTTAGGTATATGTTTACTGTATGCACCTTCCTGCCAAAGCAAATTCCTTGTCTGTGCAAACTTTCATGGCGAATAAATCCCTTTCTGATTCTGATTCTGATTCTATCTACTGTAATGTACTGTATGGACCTGGTGTAGCCAGCCGCTCTGGGGCACAAAGCTCTCGAGCCGTCTAGCGCTGCTATGCTAACGACTTCTAATCTACTGTAGTTCCAGTACTGATGGGTGACTAGCTTGTGAGAAGTCTGTCATTTGTGTGCCCACCTCCCCCTCCCTTTACTCTCTACCTCCCTCTCTACCTCCCCCTCCCTTACCCTCCTTTGACGCCCCCTCCCTTCCGTTGTTCTCCCCCTCTCTTACTGACTCCCTCCTCCCATCCTCCCTCAGACTTGTCCTTCCTCTTTCACTTTCTCTCCATCCTCTCTCCGTCCCCCTCTTTCACCTTCTCTCCATCCCTCTTTCACCTTCTCTCCATCCCTCTCTCCATCCCTCTTTCACCTTCTCTCCATCCCTCTCTCCGTCCCTCTTTCACCTTCTCTCCATCCTCTCTCCGTCCCTCTTTCACCTTCTCTCCATCCCTCTCTCCGTCCCTCTTTCACCTTCTCTCCATCTCTCTCTCCGTCCCTCTTTCACCTTCTCTCCATCCCTCTCTCCGTCCCTCTTTCACCTTCTCTCCATCCCCTCTCTCCGCCACCCTTTCCCCTTTTCTCTCTCCCTCTCCGTCCCCCTTTCACTTTCTCTCCATCCCTCTTTCCGTCCCTCTTTCACCTTCTCTCCATTCCTGTCTCCGTCCCTCTTTCACCATCTCTCCATCCCCTCTCTCCGCCACCCTTTCCCTTCTCTCTCTCCCTCTCACGCTCTCTCTCTCCATCCATCTCTTCCTCTGACACTTAAGCCCACTCGCTCTGGAGGAGACACGGTTGCCATGGAGTGGGTCGTGCTTGGCGACGCCACTAACACACTCCAGCTTTGAATGGTGGAGACGGCGTATCTGATGAATCAAACAGTGTGTGTGTGTGTGTGTGTGTGTACAGTTTCTTTGTGTCTTTCTCATGTTCTCTTTGGGTGTGAGTGTGTGAGTGTGTGTGTGGCTGTGTTGTGCAGTGGACGTTTTCTCTCTGTATTTGGATGGATACGCCATACTGTGGTTAGATTCATTGCAAAGTGATTCCTATTCCTACACAGTGTGCCGAAAGTGTTCAGACGCCCGCTCTCTGGCAGACCCTTCCTCCTAGTGTGTCACACACATCAGTAACTTTGTGTCAGTGCACCTCTGGCCGCACACAAACGTATAGGTCCTCTTTAATGTCGTTCAAAGCCTTTAAAAAGACACGTGCTTCTTGTATGTCCATCAAAGAACAAACACACATCGCTGACATAAAAGCGCACGTTCGTACGTACGCCGACGCGCACGCAACGCATGCACGTCCGGTGCCGTTCTGCAAGTCGTCAGTGCTCCACCTCTGACGGAGATGGTGAATAGGACAGATTGGGGTGAGTCACTTCAGAAATCCGACAATTTACGTAACAGAAGAAAGGGCTTACGCAATGGCCCTGGATGGCTTCAGTGGCTCCTGTGATTGGCTGTCTTCTTCTTCATGGTCAAAGCAGACCATACAGCCACAGATGAAGAGTTTGTTTGTGTGTGTGTGTGTGTGTGTGTGTGTGTGAGTGTGGGCGCACGTGTGTGTTAATACTTTTTGTGTATGCCTGTGTGTGTGTTGATGCTTTTTGTGTACTACGAGTACATATAGTGTGTGTGTCTTTGGCGGAGATTTCCATTGGCACAGTACCGTGAACAGGGACGAGGAGTGTTCAGAATACTGTGCATCTGCTCCCCATGTTCCCCTGGCACACACAGCATTAGTCTGGACACACACACGCACACACACATTTCCGCAATAGTCCGGGCACACGGGCTTCTATCCACTGTACCATGCTAAGTTTTGGCCCAGCCCAAACACTGGCCAACCAGAGCTAATTGGATCATCCCTTGGTTCAGAGACTGACTCTAATTCTTTCCAACCTGGGCCTGTACAGAGGCACTTCATCCTCCCTCTCGTATCAATTACATCCCCCGACAATTCTCCTCTGTCTGAATGTCATTAGGCGTTCTGTTCATCTGGATGGGAAAGTCTTTCATTCTCTCATTTAGTGTCTCAAGGTGAATTGAGTCACTGATTAGAGCGGGGGGTTTGTTGACGTGCTGGAGCTTGTTCCCCGGGAGGGATGATACGGACCTGGGTGTTCACGCAAGGCTGTGTCGTTGACCCGCGAGACTCTTGCTGCGTGAGCGCGCGCGTGTTTTCGAGTGTGTGTTTGTGAATGCCGGGTGCGTTTCCATGTACTTTACTCTGCGTGTGTGTGTTCTCAAGGGAAATTACATGGATTAGTCAGAGCCTCTCTTTCACGGCCCGTTACTACGCTAAATGGAGATGTTTTTTTTTTTTTAATCTTCTCTGTCTTTGAAGTATAGGGGAGTCAGTCACCTTGGCATCTTTGAAATGTCTGCTTTTCTTTTAATATCTCTCTCTCTCTCTCTCTCTCTCTCTCTCTCTCTCTCTCTCTCTCTCTCTTTCTCTCTCTGTTCTCCCCTCCCCCCCCTTACCTCTCTATTCCAAGAATAGCACCTTCCTCTTATATTATCTATGTACCTTTCCTTTCCTGTCATGAGACTTGCTTGTTTTCCTTGTGGGATACGCACATGTATGCACACACACACATACTGTACACACACGTGCATACCGAGCATGGCTGAGGGTATGGTGAAACGAGTAAATACTAAACACATGTAGTGGCACAGTAGTCATTAAACTCCCCGCTTGCGAATCTTAAGTTGCTGTTCTGTGTTGTGTTGAAGGGCGTTGGCTTGCATCCACTCAAATACATGGAGATGAATGTAAATAGGTCAATGCCCAGAAGTGCCAGATAAACTAGGAGGAAAGTTTTCCAGAAGTAGCTGGGAAAGTAAATGATGGCTGACCCAAACTCAGGTTAAGGACACCCCATAGACTAGCTAGCTAGTTAGCTTGTGTCCTGTATTCGCTACCTAACATACATGTAGCTAACTATAGCAGTAGTGGTAGTGCTAGCCTAGCTGCTAATCCTACACAGACACAGAGCTAGGATTAGCTAGCCGCCGTGTTAGCCTCGAGCTAGCTCTGTTGGCCCGGCTGCCTTTTTAGTGAAATGTGTTGAAATGTGTAGCAGATGTTAGTGGTGGCCTGTGGCCGTGAATGGGCTGTTGATTGTTGTAAGAGATGAGGATGATGAGGGGGATTGGTGTTGGGAGAGAGAGAGAGAGAGAGAGAGAGAGAGAGAGAGAGAGAGAGAGAGAGAGAGAGAGAGAGAGAGGGAGAGACAGAGAATGATTAAGAGAGAGGGGGAGACAGAGAGAGAGTGTGTGAGAGAGAGTGTAAGAGAGAGAAGCATCTCTCAACACTTGGCAAAGCTAGTTGAGGGCGAAGAGTCTGTTAGTAGCCTAGGCCCAGCTGTGTGAAGAAATGGGAGGGGTAGAGAGAGGGAAGAGAGTAATGGAAGAAATAAAGGACACGGAGGCAGGGAGGTGGAAGACTGACACATCCCTCTCTCTTTTTCAGTTTTTCACCCTATTTTCTCCGTCTTGCGTTTTCTCAAACTGTCTCTCCTCCCACCTCTCTCACCTTCCTTATCCTCTCTCTCTCTCTCTCTCTCTCTCTCTCTCTCTCTCTCTCCTCTCCTCTCTCTCCTCTCCTCTCTCTCTCTCCATCCTTCTCTTGCTTAAGTAGATTGCTCCTAAACTGGCTACCTCTTTCCTCTCCTTCCCTCTTGTCTTACTCGAAATATCCCTAGCTCTATTTTATCTTATCTCTCTCCTCTCTGCCCTCTCTTTGTCCTCTCCTTGTCGTTCATTTTTTCCATCTCTCTCTGCCTTTTTATTTCTCCCTCTCCCTCTCTCTCTTTTCTCTACTGGTTGTTCTCAGAGGAGCTACTCACACACACACACACACACAGTGTCGTGCGCAAGGTGCTATGAGGCTGGCCCTTGTCAGTTTACATGAGTAAGAGTGTTTTTCTCTCGTAAAGCTGACCTCTCTGGGTCTTGAAACCATGTCCTTGCACAACACACAAACACACACACACACTCACACAGTTGTCTAACCCTATCTCTGTATTTCTTCCAGCGCTGCACGAGTTTCCCACCGACCTGTTCACCCACAAGGAGAGGACGGAGGGAGCGGTGGCCTTGCATGTCATGTGTGTGAGTACACACCCTGTCCCTTCATCGGACCGTTGTGTGCGCGTGTGTCAATGTGGGTGTTGTTGTGAGTGTTTACGTGCATACACGTGTGGTTGTACGTATGTGTGTGTGTGTGTCAATGTGTGTGTTATTGTGGATATGTGTGTGTTTCATCTGTGTCGACAACAGATGAAACATGTATCCCAACATTAAAAAAAAATCACCAGTCCTGTAGCCTGCAACCGAACCAGCTGCTCCTAAGGTCCTGTGAAACAAACAAGTAGGCTTTAACTAACAGACAGCGAGGGGGGAAACCAAACAAATAACAAAGTGCTCAGCTCCACTGTTCCTGGTCCACGTTTCCATAGTGTGAAAACCCTGGGGTAATTGCTAGCGGGCTAGTGTCCAAGGCTAAACAAACGGCCCCCGAGTCCAAGCTTTCCCGCCAAGCTGAACACTGCATTTGAGTCTGCACAGTATGAGTCGGTATGTCACAGGCCCTCCCTCTTCCTTCGCACCTCTCACTCTCTTTCTTTTTCTTTCTTTCTTTCTTTCTTTCTTTCTCTCTCTCTCTCTCTCTCTCTCTCTCTCTCTCTCTCTCTCTCTCTCTCTCTCTCTCTCTCTCTCTCTCTCTCTCTCTTAATCTCTCTCTCTATCTCACTCTCTCTCTTAATCTCTCTCTCTCTCTCTCTCTCTCTCTCTCTCTCTGTGTCTCTGCACTACGGTGGATACGTCTGGTTGTAATTGGGATGTATTTGCAGCAGGCAATAAATAAAGTTCCAGCAGCGCTGACAGGACCTCAGTGTGCTGAGAGCGAGAAGTGGAGGCAAAAACAAGAGAGTGAGGAGAAGGTGAGAGAGAGCTACGTTATGGAAAAGTGGTTGCGAAGATAAGTGAGGGGATATCTTCTATCAAACACTAGTTGGACTACGTCAGCATTCAGTGTGTGTGCGTGTATGTGCGTGTGCGTGTGTGTGTGTGTGTGTGAGGAGATCCAGATCCACATGATGCACAGAGCCCTTTCAAGAGCACCACATCAACCTCATGCTCTCTCAGCCCACTAAATGAACCACATCCACTCACACCGCCCTGACCCCTCTGTCTCTCTGCAACCAACAACCCTCGTGGGGTCCTGACGATCCTCAGGCCGAACCTCCTCTCCTCAGAGAGAGAGGAGTTGCAGGACATCGCGGGGGTTCGGGTGGGAGGGGCGGAGGATGGGGGGGGGGGCTCTCCATGACATCAGCGCACGCCACGCTGTTTCTTTCCGCGTAGGAGGGAGGCCTGTGGCGGGAGTCATGTCCGCGCTGGGCTTGTTCTCTCTCCGCGTGGCTAGCTCAGATGGACGCTAACCCTGGTAGCAGCGCTAAACAGCTGACTGGTTTCAGATGTCTGCGTCCCTCACACAGAGCACGCCTCATGAGAACCCAGTACCAGGAAAGTGGATTATGTTGTTATTGACATTCGCTAGCCTTTGACCTGAGGGTTGGTACTTTCACCGAGCAAATCAATCCTTTTCCGGCTAGGTTCATCCATTTGTTTGCAATTAAATCCTGCTATATACTCCTGCAAAATACAATACAAATACAATCTGATTTCTGTTGGTTTAAATTCAAATTTATTGTCATGTGAATTGGCATAGCTCATTTTCTGAGAGAGTGAAGCGATTCATTGTTTTGCTCTTAACATCCATTACCCCAAATCCACACCCGGATTAAAACCTCAGGGATAATAATCCCACCCGGCCCCTTATTCCAGAATAAACCCAATCCCCAGCACGTCCCCCTCTGCAACCGACGAAGGCCGACGCACTCCTCATCCTCACAAGGACACACTGACTCCAGAGGGCTCTGCTCTGTTCTTACCTGCTGTTTCTCCTCTCTCTCCTCTCCTCTCTCTCTCTCTCTCTCTCTCTCTCTCTCTCTCTCTCTCTCTCTCTCTCTTGTTCTCGCTCGTCCGCTCAATACCATGCTCCCATTATTACTATGCTTGCACGTGAACTGGTTTTGTACAGTAACACCCGGACATTAAATATGTATTTGCAAGTGCTCACATGCCATTTTGCACGTCTTGTTACATCATGAATATGACTTGTGGCTATTTATCTGATTGTTCTCTCCCCCCTCGTTCTTTCCTGCCCTCTCTCTTTCTCTCTCTCTCTTGATCTTTCCTTCTTTACCTCTCTCCCTCTCTTGGTATCTCTGTCTTTTCTCTCTCTCTCTCTTTCTTGCCTCTTCTCGGTTTCTCCCCCTCTTTCACCCCCTCCTCCCCCTCTCTCCTTTTCTTTCTCCCCCTCTCCTTCCTTCCCTCCCTCTCTCCTTTCAGGCCATATACATGTTCTGTGCTCTCGCCCTGGTGTGTGATGACTACCTTCGTCCCATCTCTGGAGAAGATATGCGAGGTATGCATGTGGGCAAACATACATGCACAGGACAGGGACGTGATGTAATCCTCTTATATCCTGTCGGTGTTGATCCTGACCCTGCGTTGTTGGGGGTTGTAGTTCATGCAAGGGTCGAGGACGCGCTGGACTGTGTGGCATTCAGTCGATGTGGAGTTATGTTGGCACTGATTAGGATAAACGAGTTTAGCATTCTCTCTCTTTCCCTTCCTCTCTTTCTCTGTTTTATATATTTATTTATTTATTTTCCTCTCTCCCTCTATCCCTTTCTCTTACCATCTTTCTCTCCGTCTCTCTCTCCCTCTCTATTTCTCTCCATCTCTCTCCCTCTCTCTGTCCCTCTCTCCATCTCTCCGTCTCTCTCTCTCCATCTCTCTCCATCTCTCTCCATCTCTCTGTCTCTCTCTCTCCATCTCTCTGTCTCTCTCTCTCTCCATCTCTCTGTCTCTCTCTCCATCTCTCTCCATCTCTCCGTCTCTCTCCCCAGCGACTGGACCTGAGTGAGGACGTAGCAGGGGCCACCTTCATGGCAGCCGGGAGCTCTGCCCCTGAACTGTTCACCTCCGTCATCGGTAACATTCTCCCTCCCTCCCTCTCCCTCCCTCCCTCCCTCCCCTCCCTCCCTCCCTCCCTCCCTCCCTCCCTCCCTCCCCTCCCTCCTCCTCCCTCCCTCCCTCCCTCCCTCCCTCCCTCCCTCCCTCCCTCCCTCCTAGCCCTCCTCTAGCCCCACCCCTCCTTCCCTAGCTCCTAATCTTCCTCCCCTATATCCCGTTTCCTAGCCTCCTCCCCGCTCCCCTATTCCATATCCCCTATTTCCTAGCCTCATCCCTCCTCCCTTATCTCCTATCCCCTAGGCTTATCCTTCTCCTCTCCACAGACCCTATGGAACAGTATGCACAGACCATGTAGAGTAATATCCATTAGCAGCTGCTTTCATCTGAACAGATTACACTGGAACCATATTTCAGCATACACAATAGTATTCCAGTTGTATTATGTAAATCCCAAACTGCTATATAGGCAAATTAGGTTTCTGCAAACATCACTATGCTGATGAGATGCAAAGCGATCCTTCCCTTTCATGAAATTTGCAAAGATGTCCATCGAGCAAACAAGGTTTTGAATACCAAGATCGCCTTTTTTTTTTACTTAAAACACACTCAAACTGACCTGCAGAAGCCATTGACTAAGTTGTAACTGGATGGGATCATGCAGCAGACGCTTTGATCACAAAGAGATCTGCGGAGAGTGATTTGAACCTATGACCCTTGAACCTATGACCCTTGAACCTATGACCCTCGCTGTCACAAGCTCTAGCGCTGAGCCACCTTGCTTGAAGCCGGGTCGTCTACACATGTTGTGACCACTGTGACCTGTGTGGGTGTGGCATCTGAAGTCATGGTAACCCCACACAGCAGTACTCTGCTGTGTGGTGAAGGGGAGGGGGGGGGGGGGGGTCTGTGTGGGTGTATGGTGTGTGTGCGCTCGCATGTGTGTGTCTGTTTAAATGGAATGCCTGTTGTTGTGTCTTTAACAATTTGAAACCTGTGTGTGTGTCTAAATGGAACGTGCGTGTGATTGCGCGTGTGTGTGTAAAGGAACTCTTTATGGGTGCGGGAGTGAGTGAGTGTGTGTGAATGACATGCTTATCTGTGTTGTGTGTGTGTGTGTGTGTATCTCTGCAGGGGTGTTCGTGACTAAAGGTGACGTGGGGGTGGGGACCATAGTGGGCTCGGCCGTGTTCAACATCCTGTGCATCATAGGAGTGTGTGGGCTCTTCGCTGGCCAGGTATGATGTCACCGACGAAAAAAACACCCACAGATATGTTTCAGGCTCCGCTCTGCTGTTGCAGTTGACCTGGCAACAGTCCATGCATGCTGAAACTGTCATACATTCATTCATATGTAAACGCATAAATAGACAATTGCGTTACAGTGCCATCCTGTTCCCCTCCACACTCCATGGCAAGTGCCTGCGCTGAATATCCTGCATTGTACGTACACACTGTGTGTCCTTGGCTTGGAGTCGAACACGTGCGTCGTCACATATGTACTGTACACACAGCTAACCCCCTTCCCCCCCCAAACACACACACACACACAATGCACTAACCCCCTTCCCCCCCAAACACACACACACACACACTGCACTAACCCCCTTCCCCCCCAAACACACACACACTGCACTAACCCCCTTCCACCCCCAAACACACACACACTGCACTAACCCCCTTCCCCCCCAAACACACACACACACACACACTGCACTAACCCCTTCCCCCCCCAAACACACACACACACACTGCACTAACCCCCTTCCCCCCCCAAACACACACACACACACAATGACACTAACCCCCTTCCCCCCCAAACACACACACACACACACACAATGCACTAACCCCATTCCCCCCCAAACACACACACACACACACACAATGCACTAACCCCCTTCCCCCCAAACACACACACACACACACACTGCACTAACCCCCTTCCCCCCCAAACACACACACACACACACACTGCACTAACCCCCTTCCCCCCCCAAACACACACACACACACACTGCACTAACCCCCCTTCCCCCCCCACACACAAACACACACACACACACACATACACACACTCTTAACATGACTTTACATCCTAGTGGTAGTTTGACATGGCAAGCCAGGACATAAGCTTGCATGACAACAAACCCCCCCCTCAGATAAGCCCTGAAAAAATTGCGAGGTAAAACAGAGATTTGATCACAGATTGTGGTATTATGTAAGGAGAGCTAGTCGTGTCAGGGGGGTTTGGGTTTGGTGTATTAAAATCATCTTAATGCCCCTCAAGCTAACCTCCCCCTCATTGTTTATCTCGTTAATGCTAAGCTGCTGTTTGCTTGCTCTTAGAAAATATACAAGTTTAGGCTATCTCTTCTTTGATAGTTTTTCCTCTAAACCTCTGTACAAGTTGTTGGAGGGATATCTAAAGAACAATTGTTCTTTCTCTGTGAGTGATATGTAATGTTTTTTACTGTAGGAGGGGGACCTGAAATTCTAAATCAGTTAGTCATCACTCTGCTAGGTAGCTAGCTACGGCATCTGCTTATGTAAAATCAATGGACACACCAACACCTTTATTGTAGGTGTATAGTGCTTGGCTGTCACAGATGAATTTGAACCTCAGGGTCAACTCAACAGCACTTATATGTATTTTATGTATGTTATTATGTTAATTTAAACCAATTTCAGAGTTAACTGTTACTCATGTCTTTCTCTTTCTGCTTGTAGGCGGTGAAACTCTCCCATTGGACACTTCTGAGAGATTCTACATATTACACCTTCTCTATTGTGGCTCTTATCGCAGTAAGTGGAAAAACACACATGCAAATATACTTGCATGCGCACACACACACACACATATATGGAAACACACACACGCAATTGCTGTCTTTGAATAGGACGCAATTGTAGTCATTTCACAATCATGTAATTTACAGCCATTCACCCAAAACAATTAATACAGTACCGTGGGCAGAGCACTACAGAGAATGCAAAAGAGTGAGTGAGGACAGGGACAGAGAGATAGAGAGAGATAGAGGGACGGCGGGAGGGAGAGAGAGAGAGACGGGGAGAGAGAGAGAAAGAGATGGAGAGAGGGAGAGAGAGGGAGAGAGAGAGAGAAGAGAGAGAGAGGAGAGAGAGAGAGAGAGAGAGAGAGAGAGAGGAGAGGGAGAGAGGGAGGGAGGGAGGGAGAGGGAGGGAGAGGGAGGGAGAGGGGGAGAGAGAGAGAGAGAGAGAGAGAGAGAGGAGAGAGAGAGAGAGAGAGAGAGAGAGAGAGAGAGAGGAGGAGAGAGAGAGAGAGAGAGAGAGAGAGAGAGAGAGAGAGAGGGAGAGAGGGAGGGAGGGAGAGAGAGAGAGAGGGAGAGAGGGAGAGAGGATAAGCATTGGTTAAACTAATGCAGAGATAACAATCAGTCATCCCAATTAGTCCAGCTGACTGTACCCTTACATAGAGGCCACACACATCCGCACATGTTCACACTTATTCACACAGGGGTGCACACAACACACACGCAACCATACACACACACATGCAACCATACACACGCACACACACTAATGTGACATCTTTGTGCGTCATCGCTGTATATTTTGGACTCTGCACACACACACACACACACACACACTGCATCCCCAGTGTATTACGTCAATGCATAGATTCTAATGAGTTTAAATTGTAGTTTGCCCAAATGGAGAGAATCGCTGGACAGAGTGTGCCCTCTTGTGGGAAAGACACAGTGTTGCTGAAAAGTCCAGTTGGGGTCCTGTGTGTGTGAGAATAGAAACTTTTACGGCCAATTTTTCTTTCGCTGATATTATCTTCCTTTTCACCCGACAGTTTATCTACGATGAGAAGGTCACATGGTACGTTTCAGTCACGTACATAAAACATACATTTATGATTATACGTAACTGGCCACTGGGCTTGATTTCATTGATTGAGAGTTTGTGGATGTGATTTATTCCAGGTGGGAGTCGTTAGTTCTGGTCCTGATGTATTTGGTGTATATCATAATCATGAAGTGAGTATAATTTTCATTGAGTCATTTCCTATTCCAGCTAGCCTTTAAAACAACATGTAATATGTGTATTCCGGTGGTCATCCGACATGATGACTACACATAAAATGTTTGGCAGACACTGTTAATCCCTTTTTTTTATAACCTGTTCCTGTGCCTGTAGGTTTAATGGCCGAGCGCACCGCTACTTCGACCGCCGGAAGAAGAGCTCTATAAACCTGACCAACGGCCTGACAGGAAGCACCGACCTGGAGGACGTCACCTGCGACGCCACCCGCCGTCCCTCGCTTAAGAAAGGTGCGTGTCGACGACAAACAAACGGCGGCCATTTCGTGTCAAATATTACACCATCGGTTCACCACCACTGAGCCGCCATTTTGGCTCTGTCCTCTTCCGTAGCTTCAAACCATACCCTGTTGATTCTGAGAGGAGTGAGTGGTGATTTTTGTGTTTGTTCCTGCAGCTAACTTCCACTGTAAACCATCGGTGTTGATGGTGGACGAGGCTGCTGTCGGCGTACCCTCACCAGCTGTCCTTCTCTGAGGCCGGCATGAGGATCATGATCACCAGCCACTTCTCCCCACGGACACGCCTCACCATGGCCTCGCGCATGCTCATCAACGAGGCAAGACACACGCAGAGGCAGATACTGAAACACACACAAACACATACACACCTATACAGACACACACACACGCGCATGCAAACACTTTCTGAAGACACACAGGTGAACACACACACAGGTGACACACACACAGGTGACACAACACACAGGTGACACCACCACACACAGGTGACACACACACACACACACACACACAGGTGACACACACAGGTGACACACACACACACAGGGGAGTGACCCTTCCAGCTTGCGCTGTGTCCCGACAGAGGCAGAGGCTGATCAACACCAGCGAGACCCGGGTGACCCGCATCACCAACGGCGACTCGGACTCCGCCTCCAGGCTCCCGGAGAGGCGGGGCCTGGAGAACGGCATTGGGCGGGGGCCGAGCGGGGGGCTGAACGGGCGGTGCCGGCTCCAGGGCGGCGTGGAGTCGGGGAACGAGACGGAGATACGAGAACGCGGACAACGAGAACAACGAGAACGACGGAGAGGGGGAAGAGGAGGAGGAGGGCGAGGAGGACGGGGGCCCGCTGGTGCCTTTCAAGATACCAGGTAACACATCGCGTGCGCTCACCTGGACACCTCTGTAGAACACCGTGGGGTCGCCGCGGCGACCGGATTCAAATAAGCACCCGCGTGCACACCCTTATTGTTCTCTCTCTCTCTCTCTCTCTCTCTCTCTCTCTCTCTCCCTCTCCCTCTCTCTCCACCTTCCATCCGTGCTTTTCCTGCTTCTCACCGATCCTATTGGTTCCCCCCCCCCTCTCCCTCCCCTCCCCTCCCTCCCCCCTCCTCTCTCCCAGCGGGGGGGTGTAACAAGCTGAAGTGGCTGGTCATGTGGCCGCTCTGCCTCCTCCTCTTCCTCACCGTGCCCAACTGTGCCAAGCGGCGCTGGCAGAACTGGTTCATGGTGGCCTTCGTCACCTCACCATCTGGATTGCCTGCTCTCCTACATCATGGTCTGGATGGTGAGGCAGCAGCAGCCCGCCATCTTGAGGGTTTTTTTTTTTCGGGGAAGTCCGTGGCGCTTTGTTAAAAAAAAAAAAAAAAAAGGAATTCCTGTGGGGTTTAAACCGTTTATACGGTGTGGATTGTTTGTTAGTGTTGACCATGGTTCTGTAAATATACTTGATGTTGATAAAGTAGTTTGAATCGAATTGAATTTTGGAGTAATGTTATTGTATCTTGTTCCAGTTCATCTTATTGAGGTAGCATATGATTTATATTGGAAAAAGTATCCTTAACATTGTTCCACAAAGCACAAGTCTATGCTTTGAGCTGACAGTAGTAGAATCCGAGGTAGAATTGAATCTAACTTTATTTATCTGTCAGAGGTTTTCATGTGAGTTGGAATGTGCTGTCTCAGGTGACTGTGATTGGTTCACCCTGGGTATCCCTGATGTCATCATGGGCATTACCTTCCTGGCGGCGGAACCAGCGTTCCAGGACTGCATGGGCCAGCCTCATCGTGGCACGGCAAGGTAGGCACACACACACACACACACGTGCAACGCACATGCACGCACACACACGCATCAATTCTCGCACGGGGACGTTAACCTTAGCACACAAAACACATGACACACTTTTAGACACACGCAATGACGATTGATTGGCGTTGATTCGGTAGGGATTGATCGGTGTTTGTCCTCAGGGTCTGGGTGACATGGCCATCTCCAACTCCATCGGCAGTAACGTGTTTGATATTCCTGGTGGGTCTGGGTCTACCCTGGTGCCTGCAAACTCTGTGGCATCGACTACGGCTCTGAGGTCTGTCTCCTGCACACACACACACACACATACGCCTCCCCCATACACACCACACACACACCACAGCTATCAGACCAAGTCTAGGAGGAATATCGACAGTTGTGTCTTGTACGATGTATCATAATGTTCTTGTTGTGTCCATGTTGCTAATGGAACCCATCCCTGTGTGCGTTCAGATCCATCTGAACAGCAGGGGGCTCATATTCTCCGTCGGACTGCTTCTGGCTTCGGTCTTCTTCACTGTAAGAGACAAGCGCATTGTATTACGGCGGGGGCCATTTTGAAACGGGTGGTAATGTGTGGGGTTGGTGTTGAAAATGGATTGAGGAGGCATATGCCTCACATGCCTTCTCACCCCTCCACACCTGTTCCACACTGGTAGTGTCTCATACTTGGACTAAAGAGAGTCTCCTCGCCTCTCTTCTCCTCTCCCTCTCCTCCCTTCCCCACTCCTCCCTTCTCCACTCGTGTCCTTCCTCTCTCTTCCTTTCTTCTCTCTTCTCTCCTCTCCTCTCCTCCCTTCCCCTCTCCTCTCCTCTCTTCTCCTCACCTCTCCTCCCTTCTCTCTCTTCTCCCTTCTCCTCTCCTCTCCTCTTCCCACTCCTGTCCTCTCTTCTCCTCTCTTCTCCTCTCCTCTCCTCCCTTCCCCACTCCTGTCCTCCTCTCTTCTCCTCTCCTCTCCTCCCTTCCCACTCCTGTCCTCCTCTCTTCTCCCTCTCTTCTCCTCTCCTCTCCTCCTTCCCCACTCCTGTCTCTCTCTTCTCCTCTCTTCTCCTCTCTTCTCCTCTCCTCCCTTCCCCACTCCTGTCCTCCTCTCCTCTCTTCTCTGGTTCTTCCTCAGGTTCTGGGAGTCCACTTAAACAAATGGACCCTGGACAAACGCCTGGCCTGGCCTGCCTGCTCACCTACGCCATCTTCCTCTGCTTCTCCATCCTCATCGAATTCAACGTCTTCATCTTTGTCAACTTGCCCATGTGCCGAGAGATCCTCTGATCTACCTTTTCTCCTTCACCTCATCCTCCTCCTCGCCGTCATATCTGGCTGGTTGCCAAGCCAACGACGTCCTCGCCGTGGATCTCCACCTTCTGGAAAACGTTATCTATCATTTATCTTTGGTGCAATACAAGAGGACGATCGAAGAAGGTTCTAAGATTTGTGGAGAGGGCTTGCTTTCAATAAGACGGAGAATGAGGAAGTCCTGTTGAAGCTGATGAGGATGTCAGCCAATCAGTGAGTTGAATGATGACTACTTCCTGTTGAAGTTGCTGGTTGAAGACTTTGAACTGGAGGACAAAGTCAATTGTATTATCATCAACAGTGGGCCGCTGTTGGTAGACTTGCTGCTGCTGTAACTAACTGATCAATTGAAAGAAGATGATTTGCTGATGGAGATTTTTTTTGCCCATAAGATTGTGTTTGTTACTCTTTGTACAAAAGGATATGTACAGTATACTAATTTGTTTTAAGTTAAGACTGAATTTATGTATATATTTGAAGGTATTTTCATAGAGGAAAAGACAGAGATAGAGGCCAATTTCTTCAACAGGTTTTTATCAAGTTTTAAGATTGAAAAAGGGGAAAGAGTTTTTTGTTGTGCCATGACTTGGCCTGCCAGTGACACACCAATGGTAACATTTCTCTCAAAAACTCAATAGAAACCTATAGCCTCATGTTAGCATGCTGTGCTAGCCGCAAATCTATTCCTTTTGCGCTGTGAGGAATAATAGCCTATAGTTAAATATCTCTCTATATATTTAATGGTATTTATGTAAATATATTCTTCTTTTTCTTTCGTTGCTTTCTATAGATATATCCAAATATTATGTGGGCTATGTATTTCCAAAACATTATTGTAGAAAAGGGATATTCCTGTAACTTAAGTCCAGCACTGTCACTTTATTGAATAGAAATAATATTATGTTACTATGTGACTACTGAGGTTTTAGAGTTTAGATTTATTGGACAATTCAAGGGTAGTTTTTAGTCTCTCGGTTGAGTACAATTTTAGTACTTCTTAAATACAAAAGTATTTTTAGAATAGGTATAAAAAAGTACACTGTCGAAAGAGAGGTTTATGGGTACCCAGGAAACCACTGTTACTGAGAGGACTAATCATGCTTTATTTATGAATTTATTTATTCTGAGATTACGTCAGATCTCTTGGTCTCAGATCTTTGGGTCACCAGTAAGTAACATGGAATGCTTTGTGTTCGTTCTATACAGGATATATACAGGATATATGCAGGATATACGTGTATATTGATCTGTACAGTGTACCTAATATAATCTTGTTAACTGGGAAACTGACTTGATGTTTTCATATTTAAGAATAGAACTTGATAATTTATAAGTTTTGTATAGTTCTGATTACAGAAAGAATATATACATATATATATTGCAGCATTTGTATATTTTGAAAAAGTTTTGCAGATGTTTCACAGAGCACTCTTACTGGTTTTGACCCTAGACACTAGAAGGAACTCAGTGTTGCTTGGAAACCCCTGAGTAACATTTGGGATAGCGGTGATGGTCATGGTCACACCAGTGAAACCCTTGGCACTTGCACAACATATGTATTCTGAACACAGTGCTTGTACTCGAACAACATCCATTGTATTTGATGATTAAAAAACAATCAACAACAAAAAAACGCAAAAAGATCAATACTCGTGGACATGTTTTTTTGCTTATATTTGAGCCAACATCTTTTGTCAACATAATTGCCACCTTTTATCAGCATGTGTTCAAACCAAACATGGAAATATATTTCTTTTTTTCAACTGTTAAAGAGATTCGTATTCAGAGCCCTGTGGGATAGTTTTATGAGGATTTGTATCCGAATTTACACACTGGAAATCCTTACAGACTAACTGCATTAACTGGATTTGTAAACTCATGGCATGCAGTGAATATGCCTACCGATTCTACCATTAGGTAATTAATTGGAACCGAGTCTGTCCAGCACTCAAATTCTGGTTCTATTCTATGAGTGCCATCACTGTCACTATAGCAACAGCTGTATCTAGGTGGAGGTTGGTTTCCCATCTTGTTGGGTATGTTCAACGCAGTATATCACATTGTTCAATGGGGATACGACTTATTTGGCACATAGAAGATAGTTTGCGGTACATTTTAGGTTAATAGATAATTATATGTTGGTCTGCATGTCTATTTCATAAAAGTCAAGTTATTTTGTGTGTACTTTTAAGGTTTGCCCTGATCAGAAAAGCACTGTGTTGATTAAGTTGTACATACCATGTGAGATAGGATATGTTAAACAGAAATGTTTAAGTAACTTAAATGGCAAGCAGGCATTTGAAATTTACAGTATTTAGAATGTAGGGCTACTACACAAATAGTTTCCAACAAACCAATGTCATTATACTGTCATGTCTTTGGACTTGTTGTAAATCCTCATTTTTTTCGTGAGGGCCTCTGGGTATTTTCTGTATCTCTCAGTACTCTTAGGGTCTAACCCTAACCTTAAGGGCCTCTTGGAAGGGTATTTGGCTATTTTGTTCCCAGGGGTCTTCTTGCAATAAACTGATTTACATACAGCGTTGCCTTTGGCTGTGTTTTTTTTCTACAGAAACCCTCCACAGGAATAGCGTACATGTCGACTACTGTCGAATAAGGTTTATCGTGATCTGCTCAAGAAATAGGGTTAATGATGTGATCGATGATCGAATCCTTGGTTCATGGACGGAACCCTTCCCGTCGTGTGTATAATATAGGCGCATGCTAATTATACCACTACCGTTTTTTCCTTCTTTTTTGGGGGACTAAACGAAAAACTTGAATGCGGTGAAGTGCTACCATGCATGCTAGAAGTTTGCCGGTTGAAGAGGCAAGACAAGCTTTGAAAGACATGCGACTACAGGCAACAATGTGACTTCTAAACAAAAACATGATATAACGTGAAAACAAGTGCGATAGATTTAATATGTTACTTCTGAAGATGCGAAAAGATTATTGGAATGTAGGTGTTCAAAGTTGTCTGGGTGACTGCGCTCAAATTTCAGGTAAGTTGACGGACGGGATGTTGTGTTTGGGTGTTCCAGTTTTACGAAAGTATTTTTGTTGTTCTTTTTTACAAGAGGCAACTGTTGTTTCCGTGTTATGCAGCAAACAATACTCACTTTACATTGGTCAGTTGGGGCAGCTTAAAATGTAAAAGCTATACGCTGTCCTACTTTCTTCTAAAAGATAAATAGCCTATACTTTTTTGAGTCATGGGAAAGGGGAAACTGGTCAGTAAACAAGGTACCTCAAATAACATTGAGGTTGACAAAGGATGTCTTGACCAGTTTAGACTATTGGTTTGCAAATATGGGCATTAATATAGGCTACGATCCTTTTGGTTTTAAAAGACTCCAACCAAACGACTTTTTCGCCATTTGGTCTTTTTCGAGTCTGACAATTAAAAGCTATTTGGCATCATTGTATAACAACCCTTGTGTAACCTAAAGTTTACCAATATTTAGCACGTCCACTGCTTTGCCCTGACTGGTACAGACCAGCCATTCCTTCTGCTCACATTACTGTACAGCGCTCCCTGTTATCTACTCTCCACAAGTTATTAACCTCTGTAGTTCAAGGATATGCTGCTTTATTGGCAAAATGACTTGTTGCTGAAATTAAACGTTGCTGAAGTATTCATTTGAACAGTCCAACATAGTAATTGAAGGGTACTTAAAACTGAAAGCCAAATAATCGTGAACATACGTTTATGACCTAATTATCAGTCTCCTTGTTTGCACAAAAACACCCTCATGTAGATCAGGACATACGCCATACTCTTTCAAAATGTTTTAATCTCTTTCTTCCCTCTGAACACTCTAACCCCCGCCCCCCCTCTCACACCACACACACACACCAATTTTCTGTCCATTCACTTTTCCATTATGTGGAGCACATGGAAAATATTGGCAGCCTTAGAAACATGCAGCAGGCATGTCTGAATCTGATTAAACACACACATACAGTAAAATACATAACTAAAATAAACACGCGCATACACTCAAACACCTTCTACACACACACAGTTTCCAGATGTTTGTTTATATGAGGGGTTGTCCTAGTTTTAAGCCTCTGTGGAATCTGTTAAAGAGATTATCCACAGTGAGGGAGACCGATTCTGGCGCCCAGTGGGGTAGTTACTGCACTGCAAAGCTATGACTCAGCCCTAAAGAACTTTAACAAATGGACAAAAGACCTTTGCCAGCCCTTGATGTAGTCGTGACGTTGATATTTCCACTTTGCAATCCAGCCTAGCCATGTCCTCGGCACTGAAAGGGCAGCCAGATATCTCCACAGCCAGGTGTTAGCATGCTAACACAGAAACCTGTGTTCTCTGTCTCCTTCATACACCAAAACAGGTACAGAGCTAGGACTCACTGGTTCAACAGGTGCCAGGTAGCATTTTGGAATGGAAGTTAAGCACATTAAAGTGGCTAACACTAGGACTGACCACTTTTTAGCTCTGTCCTAACGGCAGCTGGCTATCCCTTTAGCTGATTGTAATAGATTCGTGTCTTGATGCGGTTGTATGGTCAGTGATTCTGACTCCTTCTGCAGATCTTCTGTGGTCTTGAAAGGACAAGCAGGACTGGTGAACGGTCTCTCCTTCCAGGTTTGGTGACCGGGTTTGACCACATCAGTAAGGGGGGAAAGACTGGGGGACAGAGACTGTTGTGAATCAAATCCAGGTCTTGAACTGCCAGGAGAAGTGAAAGCAATCAGGAAACAAAGTGAACATGGCTTTTCTGCTTCACTGAACATGACTTAACACCAATGTCTAATCCGGAAACCACAGCTCCAGGTACAAACCTAGTCCAACCACCTCTCTCTAACGTTTTTGGTAAACACTGGAAAGTCTAGTCTAGTCTAGGGTGTTGGTGATGTCATGATGGCCGCACCAGAAGCAGCTGCTCTTGTTACAGGAAGCCAGGACACACACCACCCCATCAAGGACTAGCTGAACCTCTGAAGACTTTCACAGAAATGCGCTTGGTGCCTGGCTTGGAAGGCAGGCATGAGAACAGCCGTGAAAACACACACTCTCTGTCTAGTTTCTAAAGCCCAGACGTCTGTGTTTCCCATCAAAGCGAGAATGACTACATTTTGACTCCATCATTTTTATGATTAATACCTCGTTTTCTACACAGATAGAGTCCAGCTGGCCGGACTCCCTCATTCCCTCATAATCATTTTTGTATGTTTATTTATCATTATCAAGGACATCCTAGGTTGTTGGAATTTAGAACTACACATACGGAACTCTGTGGAAGAAAAGGAATGGCATTCTGTTTTAGAAACCCCCAGAAACTATCCATAATAGGCTCTGCCCACACACAGTTAATTGGAGTAGTTTTATACAAGTCGTCTGGCCTAGTTTGTTTGGCTTTTATCTCACTGTGGGCTGTGGGGTTCACTCTGAGTTTGGATGGTGGGTTCAGGGTGGAGGACTCTCCACATTCCTTTTTCTTGATGAAGTCTCCTCCCCCTGTTGTTTTGACCTTGCTCTCCCTCTCTTGGTGGATCAATCTCTGTTTTTTCAGTCTCTACTCTTTGTCCTATCTCTCTTTTTTTTTGCTTTATTCCCCCCGTTCTCTCCCTCCTTCTCCCCCTTTATTTCCCTCTCTATATCCTCAACCCTCTGTTTCTTGGGTTCACCCCAGAATGTGGAACATCAGCCCTGCCCTGCCCTGCCCTGCCCTGCCCTCTCTCTCTCTCTCTCTCTCTCCTCTCTCTCTCTCTCTCCTCCTCTCTCTCTCTCTCTCTCTCTCTCTCTCTCGTGCCCTTATACTGATTAGACTGTACAATTTAAGTTTAAACGTGAAATGGTGTGCTCACCATTCCCGAATGATTCTCTATCTTTGGGCATGGCTTAGTGTGGTCCTACAGAAATGGTCTGATGTGGTCTTGCAACAGGATATATACTGTGGTTAATGTGCTGTTTTCTGGCACTATCAGGACAGTTATTTTCCTGTTTCACTTGAAGTGTCAATATCCTAACCACAGTATATATCCTGTTTGTAAGCAATTATAAGCTCATTATCTTCCTCCAGGACCCATGTGAGGCATTATCCCTTTTGATGAACCACAGCTGTCTACAGAGCGTGTAGTTTAACATGTGTTGTGGTTGCCTAGATTTACTGCTGGAGTCCAACCCTCTGAGGTACAACACGGGACAACAGAGCTGCGTTCAAAGCCCCAACAGCCCCTTTGTTTGTTTCTCGAGGGCTTTAACGCAATTACTCACCGTCCCTTTAAATTAGACCAGGTTGTTGCACACACAGCTCTCATTCATCTAGCTTGTTTTTGTTGTGGATGAGTCGCTCAACTTTAGTCTTTTAATTTGTCTTGTTGTTTTTCCTCTCTTTTTGTCCCATCTCCTCCATTTGTCTCTCATTCTTTATCTGGTCTCTCTCTCTCTCTTTCACCATCTCTCTCTCTGTGTCTCTCTCTCTCTCTCACCATCTCCCTGTTTTTTGCTCTCCAGTACAAAGGGACGACCTGCTTGTCTGTGCTGTGTTGTTTAGCTTGGCAGCCAATGTCCTTCTCCCCCCCCCCCCCCCCCCCCTCCACTCCTTTCTTTTTGGGGGTTCTGTTCATCTTGAAAGTGGTCAACAACGCTTTATTAAAGGTCAGGGATGTTGCCAAGTGGAAATCCTACTCTGCCTTCTGCCTTGTTTCAACTTCAGCCTTGCTCGAGATATACACTTTACTTGTTGCTGTCTACTGCCTTGTGACTGACGTACAAAAACACAGACCTCATGGCTCTGTTTTCTCTCTGCGGTCGATGTTTTAAATTGTTTGGACTCTTTCCCCCTTTAATTTCTTCCTTTCTTAGAAAAGGTGGTCTCCAGGGCCTTAAAGGGCGTTGCATTTCTCACTTCTTAATCCCCCTGGCGGACAGATTTTGAGTTACAGTGGAAGGTTCACACCAACAAGATTCTAGGGTTAGGGTCAACTCTAGTTTGGATTAGCAGAGGGACGCAAAATGGAAGAGGAAGAACATGAAAGGTTTTCCTCACGGTCCATCTCGGATGATTAACAATGACTTTTCCCAGACCTTCCCTTTAAATGATGCCAGGTCTGCCCTCTACATAAGAGACACCAAATTTTAGTTCCTCAACCCGTGTGCTGGTAAGAGACACCAAATTTTTTAGTTCCTCAACCCGTTGTGCTGGTTTGGTTAACTGGATCTGAACTGTTCCTGAACCAGTGACCCAGGTTATGGCTATTATACACAGACACGATGGTCAGGAAGATGATCTCTCACGAGTCCCTGTGTTTGTCTGTCTTCTCTGTCTGTCTTACATTCTTTCTTACTTTCTTTTCATCTTTCCTACATTGTTATTATTTTTTGTGAATTTTAACCACTCGAAACACTTGTCTACAATGAGTTATTGTGAAGTCATGTTTAAAGTAAATAACACACTCCCCCCTCTCTCTCTCTCTCTCCTCTCTCTCTCTCTCTCTCTCTCTCTCTCTCTCTCTCTCTCTCTCTTCTCTCTCTCTCTCTCTCTCTCTCTCTCGTCTCTCTCTCTCTCACTCTCTCTCTCTCTCTCTCTCTCTCTCTCTTCTCTCTCTCTCTCTCCCTCTCTCTCTCTCTCTCTCTCTCTCTCTCTCTCTCTCTCTCTCTCTCTCTCTCTCTCTCCTCTCTCTCTCTCTTCCTCCCCTCCCTCTCCTCCTGTGTGATGTGTGTTGGCTGAGTGTTCCTGTGAAGCTGTGTGTTTATTCAGCTGCCCAGTGGGCCACTTCTCTGTTGTTACTGCAGTACCCTTTCTGCACCAAAACACAGGGGTTGGTTCTGGACACACACACACACACACTTTTGTCACAAGCACACCTCGCTATGTGGATACACACGCACGTACTGTACAACAACACTTGCTGCAGCTTACAGTATATACACATCTTGGGTTGTGCTGTAGCTTGGTGTGGAACACTGAGTTGTTTGAAGAGTGGTGAGAGAAATGCCTGTTGGGAAGCGAAGGCCAAATGTGTGATATCGACCTCAAGACTGTTATTGTTCGCGTCAACGCCCCCGCAGAGATTCATCAAGTCGTTAGCTGCCTGGCACCTTAAGACCAACTCCTTCTTTCCTTCCACATGAAACAGTCTGCATATGTTTTCCTTTCAGCTCATGCCATCTTCCTGTGGGTGAACATTCCATTCCGGACTGGCAAGAAAGCCGGCATCTTTACATGCTACGGAATGCCGGCTGATTGCAAATTGGAATGCAGGCACGGCTCATGCACGTCCACCCTGTGGTTGGTTGTAAACGATGCCACAGTTCACTGGCACACTGTGACGATTGAGAATCGGGACTCCGGATTGGTTGTTATTAGTTTACAATAGCGCTGTACGTGTTTCGATGTAGAAACACTGCGGGTCCTTATGCCTCCATGCTTCCACAGTGGTGTGTGACACGCTGAGATCAGTAGCAGCACTGTCTCCTTCCCTGCAGGGGTTTGTATGCATGAACCTTACCTCAATGTCTGGAATTACCAGACTCCTATTCCACCGAGAGGGGAAAACCATAATTAAGTTGTTAGCTTCCTTCTTTATACAATATAGACTGAATTTAAATGAATGTGGACCTGTGCAAGGGAGTCTGTGTTTGTGTGTGTGTGTGTCTGTGTTAAGCTAAGGAACAGTGTGCTTCTGTGATGCAGTGCCCAGAGAGTGTGTGTGTGTGGATGGGTGACTCTCAGCTGTGTCTTTGTTAGCCTGCAGCTGAGCCACACACACACACACACACACACAGGCTTACACAGACAGACAAGCTCAAATCAATATGTAGACTAACCTTTGACAGTCTTTAAGTTATAAAATCACAAAATGTAGCCAACTCTGTCAACATACCTACTCACAGCCCCCCCTCCCCCCCTGCATGGATGGCTGCATATATATCTTTACAAAATAAAGAGGACTTTTCTCATCTAGAGTCTGAGATAAGAAAAGTTTAGGAAATAAAGTGTTTGTTTGTCTGCTCTCATCTCTTTCTGGTAGATGCTGAGTTCTGTGTCTGCGTTGCGTCAGTTCAGTAACCTTCCAGTCCTGCCTGTAGTGAGATGCTTTCAGACTCCACCCTGCCTCCACCCTGCCTCCACCCTGCCGTCCACCCCTGCCTCCCACACTGCCTCCACCCTGCCTCCACACCTGCCTCCACCCTGCCCCTCCACACTGCCTCCACCCTGCCCTCCACACTGCCTCCACCCTGCCTCCACCCCTGCCTCCACACTTGCCTCCACCCTGCCCTCCACACTGCCACTGCCTCCACCCCTGCCTCCACCCTGCCCTCCACACTGCCTCCACCCTGCCTCCACCCTGCCTCCACACTGCCTCCACCCTGCCTCCACACTGCCTCCACACTGCCTCCACCCTGCCCTCCACACTGCCTCCACACTGCCTCCACCCTGCTCCACCCTTCCTCCACCCTGCCTCCACCCTGCCTCCACACTGCCTCCACCCTGCCCTCCACACTGCCTCCACCCTGCCTCCACCCTGCCTCCACCCTGCCTCCACCCTGCCCTCCACCCTGCCCTCCACCCTGCCCTCCACACTGCCTCTCACCCTGCCTCCACCCTGCCTCCACACTGCCTCCCGAGAGTCAGCATGCACTGTGCAGCTTCACACAGAGCTTCCATAGCTCTCCTCTCCCACGTGCTGTGTTGACGTTGGAGGGAGTTGCTGAGGTCTGCAGCCCGAAGATTGTCACAGTTTACTGTCGGCCCTTCAAAAGAACGAGGAGAACCAGATTACTTATCGAAAACACGACACAAGAAGACAGATTTAAACAAACTTCCCCACCAAATGTGCTCAGTCCAGAGTCTTCCATTGCCGAGTCATTCAGTTGGAAAACAGATGGTTCTTATCAGCATTTAGTGTTAGTTTTTTTGGGGGGGATTCTTGAATCCATTCACACACACACACAGACACACACACCCTAGGGGCTGGCTGGTGTCCTATCTAAGTATGGCTCCCCCTGTTATCTGTGGTTTTCCAATATGGAGAGAGCAGCCAAGCAGGAATACTGATAACCCCCTGTTTCTGGGGCGGGTGGAACCAGTCCATGCACAACAGCCTGCAGAGGGAAAAGAAGCTTCCGGCAACAGGCGTACAGATGTTTTCATCCGTGTGTTCACGGACAATGTACATTTCAAAACATGGTCAAAATACCATTGAAGGTATTTTCAAATACATCTGTGTTTGATTGAGTCTGCTTTGGGCATCCAGTGCTTTGAACATTTATCTGGAACAGGCCTTAGGTTTCCTTGTGCCAAAAAGCATCAACTTATCAGGGATAAGTATGCATAGTTTATACAGGGGCTGATTATGGTGCAGAGATGGGCTTCGATAAAGGATGAGTGGATGATTCTAGAACAGTATAGAAAGACTTCAACAGTTCCATGTTGGTCCCAGCTGAGCTGGAGAGAAGTCTCTAGATTCTCTTCTCTGGGAAGGTGGGGGGTGAGGATGGCTTCCTTCCTTGCTGGAGATGAGAGGGAGAGACCAGAGAGAAGGGGGGGGGTAACAGGGAGAGAATAGAAGAGCTGTGGACAAAGAGATAGAGAGGGAAAGACAGAGAGACAGGGGGAGAAAATGAAAGAGGGGGGGGGGGGGGAAGTAAAACCCTGTGTGACTGGGACTATGGACTCTCGCCAAACAGAGAAGAGTTGGGCTAATGGCTTCAGTGTGTCAAAAGAGAGAGAGAGGTCGACAAAGATACAAACGGAGAGAGAGAGAGATAGGAAGTCTGGTGGCAAGGAAAGAGATTGATAGAGAAAGAGAGAAAAGGGGTGGCGATAGGGGACCAGAGTGAGGGAGGGGGAGGGATGGCGGAGGGAGCAGGAGAAAGTGTCACGGACAGTGTTGCAGAGAGGCACAACCAACCTCTTTCATCCACAGGCTCATTCAACACACAGCCAAGTGCGCACACACGCACGCACACGTACACAAATACACGGGAACACACGCCCGCATGCACATGCACAAACCTCCACCCGAGTTTGTCCTAAATTCCAGCTGGGTTGTATAATTATGACGGAACCAGAGCTTTTCATTCTGGAAAATGAATTTGATGGGAGGACATGGGAAAGGAGAGGACGGTGACCGGATTGAACCAGAGAAGAGAGAGAGAGTTAATGATGTCAGTGACAGCAGGAAAGAGAGAGAGAGAGACAGAGAGAGAGAGACAGAGAGAGACAGAGAGAGAGAGAGGAAAGAAAAGAAAAGAGTGGGATGCACACGTAAAGAGGATGATTCTAGTTGTGGTCCAAGTTGGTACTTTCTTTTGCATCACCTCAGCTGCAGTGTCTGTCTGTGACTTGGACACACAGAACTGAGAGTGTGTGTGTGTCCTCAGGCCTCCAGCAGTGTTGGCTCCAGACGTAAACACAAAAACTACATATCAGCATGGCCTCCAGGACCCCACCCAGCACCACATCCAGGACCCCACCCCAGCACCACATCCAGGACCCCACCCAGCACCACATCCAGGACCCCACCCAGCACCACATCCAGGACCCCACCCAGCACCACATCCAGCCACAATGGACCGCTCTGGGAGCTACTTCAAGGTAAGAGGAAGAGCTCTGCCTGCTGCCTGTCTGTCTGTCTGTGTGTTCTGTCTGCCTGTCTGCCTGCCTGTCTGTCTGCCTGTCTGTCTGTGTGTTCTGCCT
>NC_090070.1:10227066-10297066 GCF_038355195.1 Osmerus mordax | reverse complement strand
AGAATCTAGCTTCTCCTGAGGAAATAGAAACTGGAAAAAAAACAATGAGCAAAGTTAGTCCTAGTGTCCCCAAGGATCAGATCAGACAGCATGACACCATACTTCATTGCTCTCTGCATAACTGTCAAGCAAACACTTCAACCTGTTTAATGTTATTGAATTTTAGGGTCTGCGAAGGAACTTCTTTTCTAAAAATAGACTTGTGAGGTGAAGTCATGTAGGTTTTTACAATAACAACAGCTTTCACTTCTCTCTGCGGTTTTTGTGGTCCAGTTTTTGTCACGACAGCCAACGCCCTTGACCAAACATCAGCATCACCTTGGACACCAGCTGGAGTGGTCAAATAAGGACACTCAGACGCTATCATCTCAGCCACCTCCATGTCCATATCAAACCCTCCTCCTCTCCTCTTTCCCCTCCCGCAGAGATGTCCTCCCCTTCACACTACAACTCCCAGAAGCCATTGCGTTTGCCAAAACCCAGAAGGACCTGGAGGAGGTGGCCCAGTTAGGTGCAGGTACTCTACCTTTTTGTGTTGTGATTACATTGAGTAACATCTGTTTAGTGTTGTACCTGCAGCCCCTCATACTGACAGGGTCTGGTTTCAGAGTGAGGCCTAGTCATTTTTGTGTTATTTTTGTTCTCTCTTCCTCCTTCGCTAACTGAAACATCGATGAGTCAGCTTCCTATGGAATGATAGATTAGTTGAATGGAAGAGGCCTGTCTCTGCTAACACCTAGCTAAACAGACACACACACACACTTGTAAACATGAAGACACAAGGATCGGGAAAGGTGCTATAAAAATGAAACATATTATTATTATTATTGCAAGAGTGCACATACACACACTCACACACACACACAAACAGAACACAAGGCACGGGTTTATCCCTGCCCCTTTAACGCATGCACAGCTGTGTGTGTGTGTGTGTGTGCATGTGTGTCAATGCCCGTGCGCTTCCTCACCATGTGGGCATGTGCCACCTTGAGCGGGATAGTGCTTGCGCTGTAGAGCTTGGTGTGAGAGGGAGGGAACATATTTGTATTGTGAGTCTGCTCTTGCAGCTTAACTTAGGCCAGGCAGAAATACACTCATGCTGGGAAACACCCTTTTCCACCCCGTTGCTATTTTGAAACAGCTGCTTATTTTGTAAATTGTCTGCCTCTATTATGGAATATTAGAAAGTAGTGTTTGAAAGCACATTTGTTTTGATATGGGTAGTTTAGTTAGAATTTCTTCTGCTACCACTGATTATTTGTCCTTCAAGGGTCACTATTTCCTTTTTCTCGTGACGAGATATTAACTGAGGTAGGCCCCAAGGGCAGTTGACTGTGGCACAGCTAAGTCCGTGCAACTTGGTTAATCATGTGTTTGGACGCAGAACATATAAATTAAACAGAAATAATGGTTCAAAATCTTAGGTCATGCTCTGTTTTGAACACACTCCCCTGGATTCGTAAAATCAGCAGTTTTCTTAGTTGGGTGGAGTTTGTTCACTCTGAAGAGTGAAGGTCCAACTGTATCTGTAACTTTGAATAACTGAGTCCGGAGACGAGCAAGAAACCACAGCAGTAATTTAACAACTAACTGGAGATCCAGGCTTTTCCTTCAGGGAGTGTCTGCTGAATCCAGTCCAGGATGAGTGAACTGTAGGTGGGGTAGACATCAGGAAGAGGCTGGCTATCTCAGCTTAGCTCCAGTCAGCTGGTGTCTCACTCCAGGGACAGTGTGAATACCTCAGGCTTTTTCAGGCAACAGGCTATTCAAAGACATTTGAACCACAGCCCTACTAGATGCCTCTATCCTCCACGATGTGTGTGTCATATTAGATTGTGCTGGCAATCAAATCCGGTACCCGTGTTTTAGAATCACCTTGAATGTATTTTATTGAGATGATCCTGTTTCGGTATCCTGTGTACAGTCAACACGGTATGAAACCGGTAGTTTCTTTGTTCCCGAGAGGTTGCTCACTTACTGGACTGATGAGATTAAAACGTGAAGTGCCTCAAACAGGAGTGATGATTCAGTACAAGTGAAAGTGAAGCGACTATCAGAAATGAAACAAATGTTGTCAACTCAAAGAAACTCAGACAAAGATCATATTGGTAGAGAGACAAAGAGAGAGAGACAGAGAGAGAGAAAAGAGGAACTCCGGCCAGCACACAGGAGGAGGAGCTAAGGGAAAAGGGGGAGGAGCTGTCTGGTGGTATGTCCAGTGCTGTGAGTCCACCCCTCCCTCCCTCCTTTCCTCGCAGGATCTGGGTGTGTGTCTGTGTCGGCTTCACTGTGAATCAGAGCTCTAGGAAAATCAGTGAACACGCCAGATCTCTGCCACTTTCAAGATTCAAGCAGAGCCGGACAGAGGGATAGAAAGAGCCGGACAGAGAGATAGAAAGAGCCGGACAGAGGGATAGAAAGAGCCGGACAGAGGGATAGAAAGAGCCGGACAGAGAGATACAGACAGAAATCCCGAAAGAGAAAAAACGAAATACAGAAAGAGAGAGAGAGAGAGATTAAGAATCACGTAAGTAAAATACATGAATTGATTCCTTTTATAGTGAGCTGTGTCGTACCTATTGTAGGACTTAGTACCTGTATTTATATGTAGGCTGTTTTTATATGTAGGCTGTTTGTGCATTGGGTTTATTTTGGGGTTTATTTTTTTGTAAATACGTGTTTCCTGCTCAAGATTAGAGGGTTATGGGATATGTTTTTGAATGTATACAAGTTAATAATTCTCTACGTCCTCTCTGTTGTGTGTGTGTGTGTGCTGTGTGTGTGTGTGTGTGTGTGTGTGTGTCTGTCACAGGTTTCTGGGACTCTGCCCTGGGCAGCCAGCGCCGCTCGTCCTCCCCCTCCCCCCCCCGCCCTCTGAGCCGGACTCTCAGCCCCCAGAGAGGCCAGAGAGACGGGTGGGAGGCGCCCAGACCGAGCGGCCCCCATCACGACAGCGCCCCCCCTACCCTCCGCTCCCGCCCTCTTCCCCCCTCCTCGCCCTCCCGCCGGGAGAGGAGTCAGCCCGGCGGGGCACTGTGCTTCGTCAACCCCCTCTTCCTCCAGACGCACCGCCGCCCGGGCCCGCCTCCCCCGTCGCCCTCACTGCCCGGCGGCGGGCGAGCCGGGGACGCCCCGACCGCGCGAGTGAAGGCGAAGTCCCGCACTCCTCCCCCGCGCCCTCCGCCCCCGCGCCTGTTCCTCCGCCGGCCCCCTCCCCCCCCCGTCCATAGGGCCGGGAGCATGCCCGGGACCGCTGTCGCCGTCCCCCTCGCCAGACAGCCCCTCCCTCGCCAGCAGCGCCCGCCCCCCCGCCAGAAGGGCCCGATGGGCACCAAGCACAGCGGCGTGCCGGCGAACAAAACGAGCGCGCCCATCCCGGTCCCCCAGAACGCCCCTCCGCCTCGGCCCAAGAAGCCCGACATCGACGCCCACCGCTGCCACATCGCCCTCGACGACGACACAATCGCCGAGGCGCTGTCCCGCGCCAAGCTGCCTCCGTGCCAGGCTCCGCCTCCCTCGCCCCACCCCACCCCCACGGGGCCGGGGGAAGGCGCCGGGAGCCCCCCGGACAAGCCCCGGCCGGGACGCCAGGGCCTCAGCGACGAGAGCATGTCCACCTCCTCCTCCGACTCCCTCGACTTCAGCCGGTCGCCCCGTTTCTCCCTGGGCCTGCCCCCTAGCCCCGCCCACCGCCGGCCCCGCGCCCCCCGGCGGGAAGACAGCAGCGAGGACGAGGAGGAGGACGAGGAGGAGGAGGAGGAGGACTACGGGGTGGGTCTGGAGGACAACGACCTGGGGAGGGACATGCGCCCGCCCTTCAAGGCCAGGAGGAGAGGCGTAGGGGCGGGGCTCAGCGGCGGCTCCTTCATCCTCCCCCGGGCGCTCAAGGGACACTTCCGGAAGGTGAGCGGCGTGTTCAGCTCGCTGATGACGCCGGAGAGGCGCGCGGTGAAGCGGATAGCCGAGCTGTCCAGGGATAAGAGCTCGTACTTCGGCTGCTTGGTCCAGGATTACATCAGCTTCGTCCTGGAGAACCGGGGCTGCCACACGTCGGGTCTGGACCTGCTGCAGACCCTCAGACAGTTCCTCACCCAGATGAAGGCCTACCTGAGGCAGAGCTCCGAACTGGACCCCCCCATCGAGTCCCTCATACCCGAGGACCAGATTGGTGAGTGTGTGTGTGTGTGTGTGTTTGGTTCAGTGTGTGTTTGGTTCTCACATTGTGTTTGTACAGTCCTTTTTTGCCGTGTGTGCGTACGTACAAATGCGTGTGCTTGCATGCACACGTTTTTTCAGGACAGCGACGTGTTTGTACATAAATCTGTCTGTCAGCCCATGCATAGGTGGTGGGCGTCTCATGTCGTCATTAATTAGCCTCTTCTAGTTTCCACATCTGTCAAATGCAGGACTATAATAGAGAAGTAATCCAGATATCAGTGTACAGAGTGACTACTTCGCCCACTTACAGTACTTGTAGTTGGGGAATTACCCCAGATATGTGAAATGTTTCCCCTCAATGATCTAATGCATGCTCTTAGACAGCAGATACAGGACTCGGCTGAAACACTTTTAAATCCCATCTAAATGAGTTAGCCAATGAGTCTCTGTTAGCAGCTGAGTAGGTATAGAGACTAGCGTCAGGTTTCAGGAAGCTATTCTAAACTGGCATGGCATGGGTTCACAGTCTGGTGGCACTGGCATATTGCTGCCTCATGTACAACGGCAGTACTGCCGAGAAAATCAGGACCAGGGACAAAACGGTTCGATTTAATGTAGAAAATACCAAATATACTCATTTGAAATGTAGAAGAATCCAATTCAACACTGGCCTGTTATGTTTGTGGTTTGCAGCTTGTCAAATTGGCTCAAGTGAGGGTATGAGTTCACGTCGGTGCAATGTTTGTTGACACACCAAGCCAGTCAAAAGGACGTCTCATGTAGATGGTCTCAGACGAGCGTGTTCACGTGAATATTCATCTCCAACTTTGCACACGTTTCTATCCCCCTTGTTCTTTGTAAACAACAATAGCAGGGCCTTGTTCTGTGTCTCTGTGTGTGTTTGCAAATCTGTGTGTGCTGTACGTGTGTGCGCATGCGCGTTTGTGCGTATGTGATAAATAGGAGCAGACAGTTGTTTTTTTTTGCTTTGCAAACAAAGCACAGGCCACATTAAGTAGTCAACATAATTACAACTACACTTTACAGTATGCCAAACAGACAAACAAGCTGTGCAAATATAAAGTATCGGCAACAGAGATCACTAACGTTCATATTCCTACTAAGGAGACACCATATTCACACTATCCATCCCTCTCAAAGTCCACAGCTATTGGATTAAACACACAAAGACCCGTCTTTAAACACCAAACATGCTTTCATTTGAAACCACAGGCTCGAATGTGTTGTGTCTGTGGGTTCACCCATTGTGCCTACAGCGCAGTAGTTGCGTGTGTGTGAAGGCGAGCAGACTGCGAGTTGACGTCAAGCGTCGACCCACAGCATATGCTGACAAAGAATAGAGAAGTGAGCCTACACTCCAACACGCATTATTTATATGTCTTGAAATCCACTGGAATTTAGGCCTAGAAACAGGAACATTATAGTGAAAGAACATCATCCTGGAGGTGATATAGTAGTCCCACTGCAGTTCTAATCTGTTTTATTGTACTGTATTGTGTAACCAGAGATGTAATCAAGATAAGGGCGGTTAATCTATATTTATTTTATGGTTTAAATTTTTTAATTACAAGCTGTCAGGACTGGTACTGTAATTCAAGGGATAGGAGAGAGAGACAAAGAATATGGAGAGAGAGAGAGAGAGAGAGAGAGAGAGAGAGAGAGAGAGAGAGAGAGAGAGAGAGAGAGAGAGAGAGAGAGAGAGACAGAGAGACAGAGAGAGACAGAGCGAGACAGAGCGAGACAGAGCGAGACAGAGCGAGACAGAGCGAGACAGAGCGAGACAGAGCGAGACAGAGAGAGACAGAGAGAGACAGAGAGAGACAGAGAGCGTGTGATCATTCTCCTGAAGGGAAGCAGGACTGAGTTCTGGGTTGGAGTGTGTTCCACTGCTTGACTGGTGGAGGAAGGATGTCATGGTGAAGGAAGATCCATCCTTGCAGGTGTGCAAAACATGGCAATAATATGTTGGCTGAGTTCTCACTCTGTGTGTGCGTGCGTGGGGGGGTATTGTGAGACCTATATTGTGTGCGTGTATAAGACATTATTCTCTTCTTGCCTTGGTGTTATGGTCTTCAGTAAAAGCTGTCACTAGCATCCCTTATACTCATCATGAGCCAACCTAACTGCTTTACAATGGCTGAAAGGCACAATAACAAACATAGCTCATTCTACAAAGGAGACTGTGAGGAGACAGGAAATTTGCAGTGAGGAAGTGTGTGTGTAGTATGTCTCTGTCTGTATGTCTGGGTGTGTTTCCGTATTGCGTGTGTGTGTGTGTGTGTGCGTGTGTGCGTGTGTGCGTGTGTGCGTGTGTGCGTGTGTGTGTGTGTGTGTGTGTGTGTGTGCGTGCGTGCGGGGGTTGGTGTGTGTGCGTGCGTGTGCGTGTGATTTCTAACCCCTGTACTTCCCTCAGGTCCAGATAACAAAGAGTAGCTTCCGCAGCACTCAAGTGTACATAAACAGTCGCCCAGCGCGGGAGTCCAATCCTATTTATTTACCAATGTGTAGCGGGGAAGAACCACCCAGCCCCCCACCCCCAGCCCCCCACCCCCAGCCCCCAGAGCTGTACCTCAGCTGACCCAGAGCTAGCCTGGAGAACACTCATGTGTGACAGTTTGATGTCAGAGGAGGAGTAGGTTGGTTCCATGAACACACACGTAAAGAATGTGAACTCACAGTTCCTTTTGCAACTGCAGTGCCTTTGAGCTGAACACACGTTCAGATTATTTATAGTCATAGGATAGTGTTGAAACTATGGTTGTTACAGTTGGGGTGTAGCATTGTGTCTTTATGTTCGGGTTATGAGGAATGTGTATGGCTAAACTGTTGCTAGGCCAAGCAAAGTCTTTCATCGTTAAACATTTACAGTGGAACTAAAGTGGTTACTTCGATCGTTTCATTGGTTAGATTATTACCAAGAGAGGAATTTATGTCTTTAGAACTGTGTAAAAAAGTATTTGGTCGCTGCCAATATGTGGAATATTTGAAAGGTGTGTGCTAGTAACGGTGTGTGTCTCCTTCTCCAGACCAGGTCCTAGAGAAGGCCATGCACAAGTGCGTGTTGAAGCCTCTGAAGACGGTGGTGGAGGTGGCCCTCCATGACTTCCAGGTGAGCTCTCCCCCCCCCCAGCTCCTATCTTCACCTCTCCTTGTGTCCCCTCTGCTCTGCTCTCCTCTGCTCTGCTCTCCTCTGCTCTCCTCTGCTCTCCTCTGCTCTGCTCTCCTCTGCTCTCCTCTGCTCTCCTCTCCTCTGTCTCCTCTGCTCTGCTCTCCTCTCCTCTGCTCTGCTCTGCTCTCCTCTGCTCTGCTCTACTCTCCTCTACTCTTCTTGTCTTCTCTCTTCTTTTCTCTTCCCCTCTCCTCTCCTCACTTTACCTCACTTATTCACTCCTCTCCTCTGTACCCTCCTTCCCCTCTCCTCTCCCCCCTCACTTATTCACTCCTCTCCTCTGTACCCTCCTTCCCCTCTCCTCTCCCCCCTCACTTATTCACTCCTCTCCTCTGTACCCTCCTTCCCCTCTCCTCTCCCCTCCTCACTTATTCACTCGTCTCCTCTGTACCCTCCTTCGCCTCCCCTCTCCTCTCCCCTCCCCTCCCCCAGGTGAGCAGTGGAGCCTGGCAGCAGCTCAGAGAGAACCTGGCCCTGGCCAAGGCTCGACAGCCCGAGGACCTGGGCGTGGAGGGGGCCGTCCCCCCCGACCCGGTGGCCGTGGAGAAGATCCGCCACAAGTTCCTGAACCTGCGGAAGATGTACTCCCCCGAGAAGAAGGTGCTGCTGCTGCTGAGGGTCTGCAAGCTCATCTACACCATCATGCAGGACAACTCAGGTATAGGAACGGTTTGTGTGTGTGTGTTGTTTGTCTGTGTGTGTTGCAATCTCGCTTCTCTCTGATCTGAGAAACGCCCAAACCTTACCTTCAACTCATTTTGTGTTGGTGTGTGTTGTTTGTCTGTTTGTGTTGCAATCTCGCTTCTCTCTGATCTGAGAAATGCCCAAACCTTACCTTCAACTCATTTTGTGTGTGTGGGTGTGGGGGTGTGTGTGTGTTGGTCTCCCAGGTAGGATGTACGGGGCGGATCACTTCCTGCCCATGCTGACCTATGTGCTGGCTCAGTGTGACATGCCCCAGCTGGACACCGAGATACTCTACATGATGGAGCTTCTGGATCCTTCTCTCCTGCACGGAGAGGGTAGGCACACACACACACACACGTATACACACACACATGTATGCACACACACACACACATGTATACACACACATGTATGCACACACACATGTATACACACACACACACACACATGTATGCACACACACACACATGTATACAAACACACATGTATGCACACACACACTTACACGCGCACACAATTGACAGACACACAAGGACCACATACACACACATACTGTACACATACACGCAGAAGAAACACGAGCTCCACAGTATGAGGAGTGAACCCTGCATGTCTGCCACTTCCTGTGTAAAGGCCAGAGATAAATGGATGAATATTCCCTTTCATACAGTACAGGCACAGTCCATGTTATCACGGCATCCTTCATCAACATTTAACCTGGCCCGATAGAACGACCGAGCCGTTTCATCCAATAGCCCCTGTGTCTTCACTCCTACACAAAGCCTTACTATCCCACTCCAAGAAGCATGCTCACTCACAAGCAAAGCACACCATTGTCTTCTTTGTCAAAGAAGAAGAAAAAAACAAGCAATCTCCACGTGAACTCGCACAACCTTGAATAGTTGAATGAAGCCATCTAGGGAGAAAGCCAGATGGGGTCAGGCAGGGAAGCCAGACTGTTGTGTAATCCATGAAGGTTGTTGGACTATGCTGGAATGTGTTTCTCAGGGCTGGGTTCTGCTGTTTAGGGTGGGGTCTCTCCGTGGCATTTTTTCCAGCATACGTGCGTGTGAGTGCCTCGTGTGTGTCGCGAGTGCTCGTACAGTATGTGAATCTATGAAGGTCTATGTCCCTAGGTAGGTCGTTGAAATGCTTGTCAATCCCCGCACTATCGTTAATTTTCCGGAACTTTTCCCCACACCTAACCCTCCACTCCACCTACCCCCCCCCCCTCTTACATTTACATTTAGTCATTTAGCAGACGCTCTTATCCAGAGCGACTTACAGTAAGTACAGGGACATTCCCCCGAGGCAAGTAGGGTGAAGTGCCTTGCCCAAGGACACAACGTCAGTTGGCATGACTGGGAATCGAACTGGCAACCTTCGGATTACTAGTCCGACTCCCTCACCGCTCAGCCACCTGACTCTCTCTTCCCCGGTCTCCAGGTGGCTACTACCTGACCAGTGCGTACGGAGCCATGGCGCTCATAAAGAACTTCCAGGAGGAACAGGCGGCCCGCGTGCTCAGCTCTGAGGCCAGGGACACGCTGCACCAGTGGCACCGCCGCCGCACGGCCCAGCGCACAGCGCCCTCTGTAGACGACTTCCAGGTATCGCCACCTGACCTGACCCACAGTTGACCCTCCCCCCACAACCTGACCCCCCCGTCCTCAGGTAGTGAGTCATCCGATCTCTGCCCCGCCCCCCACTCCTTGAATCACACCCACGCACCTCCCTCCCCCTCCGGCTGCCCTACCCCCTGCATGTAGAATATGGAAAGCACTTCGATTGGAATGTCATGAGATGTATAAGAGAAATACTCTGGGTGCCTTCTGGGTGCTGTGCTGTGTAAGTGTCTTGAGGTCGTCCCTGCTTGGTGTTCTGTCGCCCTGCATGTTTACCTTCTGCAAATCCCTGTCCGTGCTTGTCTGTCTTCATGGCTATGCATGTGTTTTGTGCCTCTGATTGTGTATAGATTCAGTTAACTGTCTGTGTATTTCGTCGTGTTTCTATGTATTTAGGTAAAAATCCTTGTTTTCTATGGGTTTCCTGCCTGTATGAAAACCCCCCCATTTAGTTGTTACGTTCATGTGTGAACAGGCAGTTAATTTATTATAAATTTTTTTAACAAAAACTGCTCTATAGAACCAAACCAGTGAGAAGGCCATACATTTGCCAGACTTGATTATTTAGATTATCTCATGTCATTCTTCCATTCCAAAATTGGCCGTTGTCATGTTGATCGGTCAGTACTGCCCCCTGGAGGGAGAGAGAAGAAGACCAGTTCATTTCCACCAATAAACCCGCTCTGTTCTTCATATACGCATCTCTCTTCTTCGTCTGTCTCCTTGACCCTCCAGCCTACGCTCCTCGATGTGTCTGTGGGGGAGTTTCTTCTTCATCTCCCTACTTGCCTAATCACGCATGGGGATTTATCAATCAGTTGCTTGGCCTTGTGTTATTTATGTCCACTAATTGGTGCATAGAAATGTGGATGTTGTGCTTTTACGTGTGATTTTGTTCCTGTTTACGAGCGAGTATCACGTTCACTGACTGCCACTCTGCCGGGAACGTCCTCTCCCACAGAACTACCTACGCGTCGCCTTGCAGGAAGTAGATTCGGGCTGCACCGCCAAGACCCTGCAGGTTCACCCTTACTCCACCACAGAAGAAGTCTGCTCTCTTTGCGCCTACAAGTTCAAAGTCCCCGACCCCGAAAACCACGCCCTGTTTCTGGTCACCGAGGAAACGAGCCAGCAGCTGGCGCCAGACACTCACCCTCAGCGAATCAAAGCAGAGGTCCATAGCCGCCCCCACGTGCAGACGTTTCACTTTGTCTACCGGAGGGTCCCCAACCTAAATCTCTGTATCCCTGCGAGCCAGAACAACGGAAACTGCTTATAGAACCGAGTGGTGGGGAATCATTGTACCGTACTGTATTCTTTAGATGTTTATGAGGGACTGCAGACATTTGTAGTCGTAGGTCTGCTGTTTTGTCATTTCCTAACACTTTAATTGAGTCATGTTTTTTGTCCAGACTTTTAGATTTTTGAGACTGTATGACAGCTGGAGAGGAATGAAACTGACTGAAGCCCAGTGGCTCATTTGTTGATGGTTTTGTGGTGAGCTGTGATACTACACATTGGCAAGTGCAGTGTAAAAAAAAAAAGCCTTAAAGAGGAAGTTTGTAAGGAAGTGTTGCTTTTAGCTCTTTTTTTAGATGCGAATGTCAAGTGTTTTGCTCAGTTCAGAACGTCTAACAAGGATATTGTGCCTTTCACTCTGGAAGTGGAAGTACCTGGAAGTCGTGACATCATATCCTGCTTGTTCACCTCCACGGTACTTTGGCAGCAAGAGGACGCTCGAACATTTGAACTGTGGCTCGAGATAAATCGGAGCATTCTGATCGCACTGTTGACTTGTTCACAACTGCTGATAAGATGTATGGATATGTGGACTTTGAAGAAGAGGAAATTGAACATCCCATAAAAAAACAATAAGCAAATGATGATTTGAACTGTAAAACAAAAAAAGAAGTAGGATATAGGAGGAAGTGCCTTTGGTGTAAATCACTTTCCCCTTTATAAACTTGTATATCACTATAGAAAAACTATCTGTATACTGTATACGTAAATGCTGTTATATTGTTTTTTGCTGCAATTGCTGGTCAACTGTAGAAAATATAGTGTAAAAAATATATAAATATGGATGGAACACCACGCAATAGTATGTTTTATTTGATCGCGTATTTGGTTGCATTTCAACACCACAGTAAATCAACAGGTGCCAGTGGTAAAGCAGTAATGTAGAAAGTAGTAAGATAGCAATATGTATTTTTGAGGTTATGGAACACTTAGGCCGCCCAGCACTAGGTGGCGATAATTCATCATTGGCTGTAATGTGCCGTAGTTTACCCTCAGAAGAAAAATTGTGGCACTCAAAAAAAAATGTCGGCGTTCTTGATGTCATGTCGTGGCTTCACTGACTCAAAACCTAAAATAAATATTTCATTACAATTTATATTTTGTTATTTTATCGACAGTTGAAACAGCCAAGAAGCCGTCAACGACACGTTGAAAAGGATTTGAAAATGCAGCACAACGACGTAAGTAACTCCAATGGTGTGTGCAGGACTAACTAAACTAGTCGATTTCTCCGTTTGCTAGCTAGCGTACTGTAGCGATACTATCGCTACGCTTTATATTCCCCGATTAATAACTAACATATTCATTGGGGAATTTAAAGTCCCGTGTTGGTTAACTCCCCGGTAGCCATATTCGGTTTCAGATATGTTTTAATTGGGTCCTTAAATCTCAACCAGCAAACATGAATGCCTATGAAACAGCGGTAAAATGATGGGTTCGTCTGTGTGCTAACCAGCTACTGTATCCAAATGCATGTTAGAAGCTGACATGTTTCGTACCTATAAGTTATCTAGGACTTAGTTAGGAATTAGTTCAACGTTAACAGGCTTGTGCAACCATCAGAGAGCAAAATGGCAAGTTGTTTTCTAATGATACTAAACGTGTAGTTATGTTTGTTTGTCTTTAGATAATACATAGTTACTATGGAGTTAGATTAGTTTCATAATTCACCAACAAATGTAACGCGATTCAACTTTGACCCCAGTAGGCCTACATTTATTTGCAACCTGACGAACACGAGTTACAAATCCTTGCATTTGTGTGTGGTTTTTTGTAACTTTACTGACGCGCTCAGATTTACAAATGCTTTTTTTCTAAAAGATATTCTCTGCAGCCTATCAGATATATCTCTTCCAATTTTAGGCAATCACAGCTAGCTTGCTAAACGTTAGCCGAGGCAACACTTAAAATGACTAAACATGGATCCTGCCATTATCAAGAATATTCAATCACGTATGATAATCGGTTTAATAAGATTAACAAGCAATATTTCATCTACATGTTTCTAGGCGACATTGCCCCTTATTATGGCAGGTTTTTGTAGTCCACATAGACACGTTAATGTGATTGGCTAAAATTGGAATAGACATCTGATGGGCTGCAGAGAATATCTTTTAGAAAAATTGCATTTCTGAATCTAAGCGTGTCAGGAAAGTTAAAGAAATCCAGGGATTTGTAACTGGTGTTCGTCAGGTTGCAAACAAATGTAATGGGCTCAAAGATCTTGAATCTCGTGACCTTTATTTGTGAATTACGTTACGTTTGTTTGTGAATGATGAAACTAATCTAACTCCGTAAATTACTGCTGCCTCAGAGAGTCTGGAGATGAAATGTAATTCTCAAAACTGTTTCCTGTACTTGAAGGTTATTGAGAGAGCAGCTTTTCCCGCGACACAGTAGAGTTGTGTTTTGGTACGCAGGTAGATGACGTCTCCATCATTTGGTCGTGTCTCTCTCAGGTGAAGTCGAGTAAGAACTATGAGAAGGCCCTGGACCAGATGCATGAAAACCTCATCTTTTGGCCTCGCTTCATCAAGATCACTCAGTACCTCATCTGACAGTAAGCAACCATACCATCTGGTCTGAACACAAGCTTGGCACCCTGAAGTTTATGTAAGTTAAATATGCAATTTGTCATCCTGACAAATGTTTCCCCTCAGCAGGAAAGTGGAACGGAGAGAGAAAAGGAGGTAAGAGCATTGTCCTCTACACAACTTGTGTGTTAATCATGTTGTTGTGCGTTTGTTACAGTATGGAGACCTCTCCATCCATGCATTTGAAAAGGCTCTGGAAAACAGCCTGTTTGCATCGAGGAGCCACGCTCCTCGTCAGCCTAAAGGTAATATGGTCGTTAATAATTGGCATTTAGTTTAATGTTGTCTTGAACATTGTTTTGAACGTCTCTCCTTTCCTGATTCATTTAGGACATGGACCCAGTCCAAATAATCTTCTGACCTGAGCAATTCCGGCCTAAAAACACCCCCCTGTACGTGCTCTCAAACTCCTCCTGCATTTTTACCAACAACAAAAAATGGACTTAGCCTTTGCTAAGTTATTGGTTGAATAGTTTTTATTGTATGTAATGATCTGAAATAAACATGTTCTAAGGCAGAATCAGTCTTTAGTAAACTTAATATACACAGTACAACATGTCCTGCTCCTGATCCAGCACATTGATGGAAGTTCTGGCCCCCCAGCACAGGGTCTGGTGGTAGTTCTGGCTCCCAAGTCTGGTATAGGAGGTAGTAGCTCATCAAGCAGTGTTGATGTCTCTGGGATACCATCTGTACGCAGCAAAGCACAGGAGCACTGGCACAGCCACAGTCCACGTTCTGTAGAAGAGTCTGGAACAACAGAACACAACCATCAAGTTCGCTGTGAGATCTCCACATATACCTTTTCCCAGCTACGTTCATGTCACACACACACACACACACACCTGTACTTTTCCCTTGGTAGTGTGGTCCCTCAGTAGCAGGCAGCGCGAGGCTCGCGTGACAGCAGCAGATGCGTCCTCTGAGGACACGTCAACCAGTAACCTCAGCAGGCTCCTCACATGTCACCCTACACACAGAATGATAATGATGAGCTGAAAGAAGGGATAGAACAGGAAATGGAATCTCTGAACAGACAAAGTGCAAAATTGCTGATAGTGCAACCAGTAGCTGAACGTGACAGTGTAAAGTGGCTAGTGAGAAATGTATCAATGTCCATATGAATGTCCATTCAGAAGCCTGATGGCCCTTGGATAGAAACTGTTGTCCAGTTTGCTTGTGCGGGACCGAATTCTTCGGTAGCGCCTGCCAGAAGGCAACTGGGTAGAGACTGAAGGATGGGTGGTAGCAGTCTCTTAGAATCCTATACAATACAACATCAATACAACATCAAATGATTAAGACTTGGAACTGGAAATTATATTTTGTCTGCATCTTGATATGAAAAATTCTTCCAACTTGAGACAGTTTTAACGTTACTGTTTAATTTCTGCCCCTGCCGCATCTAAGACTTCAGAACAGGTTGGTATCGCTGTTGCAGGCTACACAGTCAACTAAATGTAGTTTGTGTCTGTTAACGTATTTCACTAAAACATTACTTTGATGAAAAACGCTTAGCTAATACATGTTTAAATTTAAATCGAGAGAAGACCCACAAAGATCATTTTCTGTAATTTTGGAGCGACGTCGCACGCTGGAGATGCAGTTACCCTCCCTCAAAGTAGGTGGCAACATACTGCATTTTCTTAAGCAGTCAAGTTGTGGGGAAAGGAACACCACGAGTTCACAACTTCAGATTCACCCAGACGAACAGGTAAGATACATCACCACAGTACAGCGTGTACATAGAAGTGTATAATCTACTTGGATGACTAATTTAACCGAGCAAAATGTCTAATTCGTGACAGCTGTTAATGTATTTTTGTTGTTGTATTAATGATAGCCTACACTGTATGGACTTCTAGCTACTTCTTGAGAGGGATGGTTGAATCAACCTGGAGGCTGGATAGTTATCGTAACGTTACTTCCTAGTTTTACAATGCACGCCGTGGTTCATGCAACATGTACTGGGCAATCGTATCATTTTTTTCAGTTTATGTTAATGTTTACTTGTCGTGTGTAACAGTATTTGTACTTATGGTATTTACAAGGAAATAACTAAAAGTTTAGTTCTGGATTTACCTTGGCAGTACGAGAGACTGACGTTCGACAAGCCGTGTAGATATTTGGACACTTCCTCAACTGACACCCTGCTGGACAATATGAGCGTTACCAGTAAACTGTTTCAATGTCGCAAACCTCAAAGTTCATCTGAGCAAAGGTAAGATATTAATCTGTTAGCTTCTGAAAACATTTAGCAGATATATAACAAGGATCAATTTCGGGAAGAGATACAACCATTTTGTTTTTCTTTTGACAGGGAGTCTGACTTCCCAGAATTAGTAGAAATCCAAACCAAGCTCAAAGCCATCCTGAAGAAAAAGTATCAATATCTGAAAATTAAAAACTCAGAAGAAGGAAGATTTCCCATAGTGCGCACAGACCTGGTAGTTCGACCCCGTAAAGTTGAGGATGTGTACCGTCATGAGTTTAGGATAGTCGAAGAATTCAACTGGAGCCCAGCGCCCAAACCGACCCCTGAGAAATTCCCCACGGCTGACATCTTTAAGTGTGGATGTAAAGTGAGACATTTCAGAACTTTGCTGACGATAGGGGTGTCGGGTTCAGGCAAGAGTACACACGTTAAAAAATGTGTTCTGGACTGGGCTGAGGGTAAAGCCAACCAAGATGTCCAGTTAGTGTTCCTGCTCTCTTTTTGGGAGCTCAACCTGCTGAAGAAAAAGAGACTGAGCTTACTGGACCTACTTTATATAGTGTACCCAGAACTGGAACAACCTGGAATTCCTAACTTGGAAAACTACAAAGTCTGGTTTGTCCTTGACGGTTTCAATGACTGTCGTCTGACTTTAGACTTTAAGAAAACCAAGAAAGTGACCAAAGTCGAACAGTTGTCCTCTGTGGGTTGCCTTTTGACAAACCTCATCCAAAAAGATACACTTCTTCCCTTTGCCCACATCTGGATAACATCACGAAAGTGCAACGCCAACCGCCTCCCCATCGAATGCATTGACAAGGTTACGGAAATCCACGGCTTCAATGATGCACAGAAGGACAAGTTCTGGGACAAAGCGATTCAAGATAAAGAGCTGGCAGACAAAGTGATCTCGTGTCTGAAAAGGCACAAGCGTCTTGACGTTCTCTGCCAGATACCCCTCATCTCCTGCATTTGCGCCTGGGTTTTCACCAAGAACCTTCCCAAAGCAGAATGTGACTGCAGACTGAAGTATACCTTATCAAATCTGACTCACGTCTACAGCTTGCTGTTCGATGTGCCCCACATGTCGCCGGGAAACCGGGAAACCGTCTCGAAACTCGAAAGGTTCGCCCTCAAGCTCTTGGAGAAAGGCAACACGATCCTGTACGAGGGAGACCTCAAAGAGCTCAACGTCACTGCCGGCGCCGCGTCCGAGTTCGCCAGGGCCAACCCTCTCGTCATGAGGGAAGCGCTCGGGGCCGACAAAAGCGCCGTCTTCCATTTCACCCACCTGAGCATGCTGGAGTACCTCGCCGCGTCCGCCGTCGTCCACACGTCCGAACGGATGGCCGTCTCTGCCGGCGACGACCCCGTGGACACCCTGCTGAAGACGCCCGTCCTGAAGAAGAACGTGGAGAAGACCCTGGCGTGCCGCAACGGCCAGCTGGACATCTTCCTCCGCTTCGTGGTGGCGCTGGCCCGAGAGTGGGTGTCCGCCCGCTGTTACGCGAGGACGGACGAGTACGCCTTCATGGTGGTGGAGCACGTCAAGGACAAGCTCCTGGAGAACCCCACGTCGGACAGGTGCATCAACCTGCTGTACTGCCTCGACGACTTGGACTACGACACCCTGCGGCAGCAGGTGATGCGCTACCTCAACACCCGGAGGGCGCCGACCAACTCGCGGTACACGGCCGTGGAGTGGGCCTTCCTGGCCTACCAGGTGCTGGCCATGGCGGGGGGGCAGGACGTCTTCGAGCTGAACGTGTCGGCCTCGTCCGACACGGCGATCATCGGATGTCTCCCGGCGATCGCGGCTACCAGGAAAGCTTTGTAAGGGCACAGTCGTGGCGTTCTCTAGTGTAACGTCCATTGCTAAGATGGCGTTTCCCCGTCATAACCTAGGTGTTTATCGCCAAGTCATCTTTTGGTCAAATATATGACCCTTCGTTCCAGTGGCAGTGGCCAAACAAAGCCACGTATGTTAGGTTTCAAGCAAGGTATGTTTATGGAAAGTAGCAACTTGGCCCTCCCCGCCCCCCTCATTTCTCTCTCTCCCCAGTTTACGGTTCTGTAACCTGACGGACAACTGCTGCGAGCCCTTGGCCACCATCCTGGGCTCGGACACGTCCTACCTGAGAGAGCTCGACCTGGGCTTCAACAACATCACAGAGCAGGGCCTGTGGACGCTCAACAAAGGCATAAAGGACCGCAACTGTCGACTGGAGAAGCTGTGTCTGTCCGGGAGCAAAATCCCCCCTGACGGCTGGGGGGTCCTGAGCCTGATACTCAGGTCCAATCGGTGCCTGAAGGAGGTGGACATAAGCGGGAACGACGTCGGCAGGGAGGGCTTGAGTCGTCTCAGCGATGAGAAGATCTCCCCCGATAGTGAGCTGTGCTCACTGAAGTAAGTGCACAGCGTGTTTTTTTCAGAACAAAATATCAAATCTGTGTGTCGTTTCCCATGTCGCTAGATTGTCCGTTTAAATGACATGTTATGACATGTTGGATCGTTTCACCTGCAGATTTTCCAGAGGTTTGCTTGAGAAATACTAACGACGTTTCTTACCTGTATGAACATGCATGTTCACATGGTCTAGGCTGAACTGTAAATGACAACAATGTGCTCTGATTGGCTCCGTCTCTTTTGTAGCCTCTCGTATTGCAAAGTGGATGCAGGAGCCTGTCGGAAACTAGCTGCCGTTTTGGATTCGTTTTGTAGCAAACTCAAAGAGCTTGATTTGAGCATCAACAACATTGAAGACCATGGCCTCGCAACAGTCCTAAGATCACTAAATGGAATTGAACTAGTGAAGCTTGAGTGAGTATTTACTCTGTTTCCATCCTGTCATCGATTTTTCCATAAACTTTTTTTTATTTGTATTATTATTTTCTTCAAATGTGCAGAGAATTTCAAATGTATATTTCTCTTTCTCAGATTGTGCCATTGTAAACTGACAGAGAAGGCCTGTAGTATGCTTGGGGACTTTCGGAATTTCATCTCTTCCCTGAAAGTCCTGAACTTGAGTAGCAACCCTCTGAAGGATGTCGGGATCAGCAATCTCTGCAAGGCCCTGGTGGATCCCAAATGTCAAATAGAGACACTCAAGTAAGACAATCTTCCCATCCCGGTGTTTGTATCTCTCATTCTCTGTCATTTTGTTTCTCGCTCCCAACTCTTTGTTGCTTTTCATTCTGACCTCAGTCTTGCCAGCTGTGAGATGACTGAGAAAGGCTGTGAGGCCCTGACCAACGCTGTGCGCTCGAACCCCGAGCACCTGAAACACCTTGACCTGAGCAGAAATAAATTTGGCGACGCCGGCGTGAGCAAGCTAGCTCCCATTTTAAAGAGTCCACACAATCAACTAGAGATCCTCAGGTAAAGGAAAATAAAGTAACGTGTGCCTTTCGAGGTTACCCCGTCGAAAATGGGGTGAGACACGGCGTACAGATTTGACCCCATTTCCACCGTCACCCTCTCCTTTCTCTCCAGGCTGAATGACTGCCACCTGACGGAGAAGAGTTGCGCGTGGCTGGTCGAGGGCTTGGTGAAGGACCCGTGCACGCTGAGAGAGCTGGACCTCAGCAACAACGACCTGCAGGACCAGGGTGTGAAGCTGCTCTGTGATGGCCTCAGCCTGCCTGTCTGCAAACTGGAAATACTGCTGTAAGGTCTCCCATCTCTTCGAAACGTTCCATCAAATGTGAATAGTCACGTCACAATTAGGTGAAAGTGTAGAATGTCTACTGGCTGAAAGGGCATTTCATAATTCAATTAATAATATCTTATGTAATGCCTTGCATTTTATATAAATGTTAACTGGGACATTTGGGGGGGGGGGGGGGGGGGGAACTTGTGTTCATAACATCAGCAAAGTCTCACAACCCTTGGAACGGGTTTGGAATTGTAGTCATTGTCCGTCTCTTTGAATGCAGACTGAGAAGCTGTGCTCTCACCATGTTGAGCTTCACATATCTGAGAGAGGCCATTAAGGCCAACCCCTCACACCTGACAGAGCTCCACCTGATGGGCAACCAGTTCAAAGAGGTGGCCATTCCCATCCTCACCAGCTTCAAGAAGGACCGGAGCTTCAAGATGGCTGTCCTAGAGTGAGTACTGGAGACACCGAAACCCCCCCCCTCTCCCCCTTTCGTTTTCATAGTAGCTCACTGTAACAATCCTTGAGTTGGTTGTCCGTTGTATTCATAGGCGGAAATCCCGGGGGGACCCCCCATCCTGGTAAAAATGATTTGCCCCCCCCCCCAAATAAATCACTGTAAACATAAGGAACTTTCAATAATATTAATAATATACATTTCACATATAACAATGTAGGCTGTGTTACAGCAGTAATGAGAAAAATGTCATATAATTGTGTCCCCCAAAATTTACAGCAGATTTTCGCCACTGGTTGTGTTCCTCACGTTTGGGTTACTTTTCAGCATCGAGGGGGAGCTGGAGGAAGTCTGTGGCGAGGCCGTGCCGGGATGTTGTGTCTTTGAAAGCAAGACGAAGCAACGAGAAGCATCCATGAACAGAGTGACTTCATTTTGTTTTTGTTAAACTGTTTAAGAAACTTTTGTGCACAAAACTGTAACATGTTTGTCATTTGAAAATCGGTAATGTTTTTGCATTGTAGAGTATTTGCATATTTTATAAGACTGCAAACTGCATCTGTATAATTTTCTGAGTTAAACGGTTTTCCTATGTGGGGTTGTGTGATGATTGACAATTACAGTGCAATAGCACCATCTAGCGGTAAGGAACACTAACTTCTATAAGAGGGGGTTCAAGTAATGACGTGAGCGACACCAATATAAGAACCCCCTGCTGCGTACCTATAAATACAGCGGGCAGCATCTGCGCAATTGCACTATCCCCAAAATACACAAGGACATTCGCACAGGTAGGATACTGATAATATTTTCAATAACTCGAAGTAACGCCAAGATATGTCGACATTTGTATGTGTGTGCTGAACTGATACGGTTGTTGGATGTGAATGCATGTTACGTAATAGGGACATGCAAGCTCGCGGCTTGAATACATCTCTGCATGATTTCCATGTGGTGAGTACAATTATCGCGGCTCTCTGTGTACTGTCTGCATTGGGACAAGGCGGAGTTGGTGCCTCGGCGATGTGGCGCAGTTTCAGAGCAGGGTGCAAACACCCACTGGCATGTAAAGGTAGTTATCAAATATTAAATGAAAAGGCTCGGATGGTGATCATATTAGATGAATGGCATTGCCATAATTACCCATCATCTGCTATAATTGGTAATACAGCATACGGGCTTACAAAATGCGTCTCACTTATTATGTACTAGGCCTCAACGTTTGCACTTGTAATGTGTCGTTCAGTAATGATGCTTGTCACCTAATGACATGAAGTCATTGGAAATGAACAGGGGCAGATGTGTTTTGTCGGTAAGAGGAGGGGCTTCTCATGTCGACCGGTGGGGTCATTGTCTATGATAACTTCCTATGAAATATTCACCAGCCCGTCCACTGGTGCACCCTCCTGGTGCTGTGAGCGGGGGGGGGGATCTCAAACACGAGAGGAGAATACCCGCACAAACATGGCTGCTTTCTCCCTCCTTACCTCGCTGACGGTCCTTAACAATGCCTAACTCAAAATGGAGGCAGACGAACTGAGTGAAACTTTAGTCACCTTGTCTGACTGTTGGGGATCTCATGACAATGAAGCTGCAAATGGAGAAGTCCCCTGTGTGTAAAATAAGCAGGTGTGTGTGTGAGAGAGAATACACATTAGGTGTGTAGCAGACTTGAGGCAACGGTTGGTGTCGAGCCCTTTACGTTGCTTAGCAAACAGGTTACCCAAACAAACAATGCAACCATAAATTGGGCTTATATTTTACAAACACATTTAAATGCAGAATTCTTCCATATAAATATAAGCACCTTATATTAACTCATGCACTATTTCCCCTCCAGCACTTAATCCAAGATCATTTACCCCCCCAGGGGCTAGTCTAGTGAGCAGCGATGGGGAAAGAGAAGCTTCATATCAACATCGTGGTGATCGGCCATGTCGACTCGGGCAAGTCCACCACCACGGGTCACCTGATCTACAAGTGTGGCGGCATCGACAAGAGGACCATCGAGAAGTTCGAGAAGGAGGCGGCCGAGGTAGGACCCAGACGATGCGAGGAAAGAGGTCACCGAGCCAGCTCGATCGAACACGATTCAGCTCCATGGGTCTCCGGAGTCCTTACCTTTTGATTTGATCGATAAGGCGATGACACGACGACGACCACCACGACACAGCTTGACTCGTAGATCACGGAATGCGGTGTCCTACACTGTCCAAAATACAAAGCAGGAAACGCGCAGTGAATATGTGAACCACTCTTCCACAGCGAGCGAGAGTGCACTTTTGAAATCATATCGAGTGTTTGTTTTTCTCACACCTACAGATGGGGAAGGGCTCCTTCAAGTATGCCTGGGTGCTGGACAAGCTGAAGGCAGAGCGCGAGCGGGGTATCACCATCGACATCTCCCTGTGGAAGTTTGAGACCAGCAAGTACTATGTCACCATCATCGATGCTCCAGGACACAGGGACTTCATCAAGAACATGATAACTGGCACATCGCAGGTATAGGTATAGGAAAGAAAGAGAGAGGGGGGGGAGGGAAGTGAAAGAGTGTGTAAAGAGAAAGAGAAAACCAAGAGACATGAAATACAACATTGTTTCCTTCCAGTAATCGGAAAACATGGTTAGATCAAATCTTTGCAGAGAAGCAAAAAGTCTTTCCTTGGCTGCCTCTCTTCCCGCCACAGGCGGACTGCGCCGTGCTGATCGTGGCGGCGGGCGTGGGAGAGTTCGAGGCGGGCATCTCCAAGAACGGCCAGACCCGGGAGCACGCCCTCCTGGCCTACACGCTGGGGGTCAAGCAGCTCATCGTGGGCGTCAACAAGATGGACTCCACCGAGCCCAACTACAGCCAGAAGCGCTACGAGGAGATCGTCAAGGAAGTCAGCACCTACATCAAGAAGATTGGCTACAACCCAGACACGGTGGCCTTCGTGCCCATCTCGGGCTGGAACGGAGACAACATGCTGGAGGCCAGCCCTAATGTTCGTTAAAAGACAAAGCCAAGATTCATAGTGTCATTTGAAGTGCAATTTTGTTTGGGTCGAGCGGTAGTCAGACCTTTTTTTAAAGATTGTATTGTAGTTGGTTTAGCTGGTTTCAATGATTAAGTTTCAACCTTTTTTACATACTTATCCTTGATAACTGTATGGTAGAGGCTTGGACTGTCGGTCGAAATATTGTGAACTATCCCCCTTCCCCCTTGTACCATCATCCCCCCGACTGTGTAGATGACCTGGTTCAAGGGCTGGAAGATCACCCGGAAGGATGGTAATGCGTCTGGCACCACTCTGCTGGAGGCCTTGGACGCCATCCAGCCCCCCTCCCGACCCACAGACAAGCCCTTACGCCTGCCGCTGCAGGACGTCTACAAGATTGGAGGTGAGGCCCCCCGGGGGGTTGGGGGATTAGCTCGGAGGGGTAAGGGAGCCGTATGTTGTAGATCCGTGCTGTGTAGAGGCCGTGCCATTTGGAAGTTATGAGTCTGAAAATACCTCGGTGATTGGAAAGGATGAGATTCCCTGGAGATTATGGCCCTCTTGAGATTGGAAACAAGTGCGTGAGGCCTATTGTAAAAAACAAACAAAAAAACAGTTCTAGTTCATCGTTGTGCTAAATGCAAATGCTAATCTCTTCTTTTTCTGTGTCAAACTGGAAGATTCACAAGTAGTGTGGTAGAAGACACTTTACATCGTGACATATTTAAAAAATTTCTTTTTTTACGTGTGTTTTCTCCATTCTTTTCCAGGTATTGGCACAGTACCAGTGGGCCGTGTGGAAACAGGGGTCTTGAAGCCTGGTATCGTTGTGACCTTTGCCCCCGTCAACATTACCACTGAGGTCAAGTCTGTGGAGATGCATCACGAGGCCCTGACGGAGGCGATGCCTGGTGACAACGTAGGCTTCAATGTCAAGAATGTGTCCGTCAAAGACATTCGCCGTGGCAACGTGGCGGGTGACAGCAAGAACGACCCACCGCAGGAGGCAGCAAACTTCACCGCTCAGGTCTGGAAAATAACAATTTATTGGGCAAAATCTTATGAAGTCTGAAATGATGAAAACTGACTAAAGACACTGTATACTTTGATTCTAACATGCACTGGTTTGTGACATTCTGACATTTGTGACAGCTGGCTAGCGATAGCAATACTTTTCCACAAAACTTAAATATTTTGTAAACCGTGCAACAAAAACTTCCAGAAAGTAATAGCAACACTTTTGGGAACAAGATGTACATTAGGACACCTTTCATGTGTACATAGTGCAAAAACTGAGGGTCAAGTTAGGGTACGAATAATAATACAGTATATGTGAAATAACAATAGTGTGCCTTGCTGATAGCAACGACACACATTTAATTATTAGCGTTAGCAAGTTTAGTGCTAACTCAATATATATGGTTGTGTCTTGGCAGGTGATCATCCTGAACCACCCAGGCCAGATCAGCGCTGGCTATGCCCCCGTGCTGGACTGCCACACCGCCCACATCGCCTGCAAGTTTGCCGAGCTCAAGGAGAAGATTGACCGCCGCTCAGGAAAGAAGCTGGAGGACAACCCCAAGGCGCTCAAGTCCGGGGACGCCGCCATCGTGGACATGATCCCGGGGAAACCCATGTGTGTCGAGAGCTTCTCCGAGTACCCTCCTCTCGGTGAGTGCCGCACAGCCTCAAAACGTGAACGGAAGGCTGACACCAATACGGTGCATTTCTTTCGATGATACAAACAGGTTCCCCCTAGAGGGTTTCACAGGGGAAATCCTAAACGTTACAGAATTGCACTGAATTGAACTTGCTATTAATTTATTTTCTTTTTTAAACATCCTTGTTTTTTAACACAAGCCTCCCATTCCACAGGGCGCTTTGCGGTGCGCGACATGCGTCAGACGGTAGCGGTGGGCGTGATCAAAGCCGTGGAGAAGAAAGCCGCGACCAGCGGCAAGGTCACAAAGTCCGCCCAAAAGGCCCAGAAGACCAAATGAACGTTGTGCTGGGCTAACGCCCCCAACGCTCGCCCCGGTTGCAGAAACCCCCCTGCCCCGCCCTTCCCACACGCCATAGTCAAAGTCTGGTCTATTATCACAATGCATCGAAAGAGCCGTCGAAGGAAAAAAAATGACACAGGCCTTACACTGGTAAACGGTTGAAGGAGGAAGTGTCCTAACTGTTTTTGTTGTTGTTTATTCTGACGCTGTTTACACACAACAAAGTTGAACTATGGTTATGTGAAGGGAAGTCCAGTGAAACTCTCTCCTTTTCTCATTTGCTGTTGTAGTTAGACGCTAATCAGTCTACGCTAATCAGTGTTTGTTTGCGGTTAGCTAGCAGTCTATAGCTATAGCTGATTGTAACTGAGTGATAACGTTACATACATTTTAGTTTGTTTATTGTTGCAATAACTTTGTCTAATAGGATATATGCTGTCTGGCCTGTGTTAGTTTGGCTTTTTGCATGCTCTTAGTGCACTTTAACTGCTAAAAAGGCAACTTCCAAAACTCAAGTCTTGAAAAAAATCAGGAAATAATTGTTGACTGTGTGACTTTGTCCGGCTTAAGCTTCCTCGCACTCGCACTGTAAAACTTTATTGATACTGTTCCCAGTTCTGCACCTTATCAGATGTTCGTTGTGAGCCTATCTGCATAACATTAAACATTTTAAAACATGAAAATAGTTTCTTTTTTTCTGTTAATACATTGGATACTTAGAACAATAATTGGATGCAGACGTGATGTGTTTAAGAATCAACAATATCGATCAATTATGTATTTTGGAACGCAAGAGGGTTCCTGTTTAATGTTATAATAAAAGACAAAATGCAATCAGTCAATAATATATTGAACCACATGGAGCAAATGAACTGTGACAACAGAAACGATATCTTCAGTCAGAATCTTTTTTTTTTAATGATGTATGAGAATAAAAGATCATTTGCATTTACATAATATAATAGGCTTTAGAACATGAAACTGAGTCCACTGAAAGGATGGCTTCTGTGTATGTGCACTTACTTTAAATAAATTACTATAATGACACAGTATGTTGACATATTTCAAGGCCAGTTTTATCATATACTAATACAATAATCTATGAATAAAAAATGTAAAAGACAATAAATTCCAAAACAGATATTATACAAGGGAGGACAGATACTCAAGTATGCGAGCCCATTTCAGCTCCAACAAAACCAACCCAAGCGATCAAATATGGAAATTGATGAAACTTTATAAGCAAGGCACCATGTATTCTTTACTCAGGTGAAACCTTTGGTGGTAAACTTTAAAGGAGTGTAAATGCATTTTTCTGATGATAGTTGTGGGCCTTATTTCCCTCTTTGGGTGTAAGAACACCCATTACACTTTCCTGTTAGTATTTTATGATATAATGATAGATTATAATAGACATCCATGGTCCTTTACCTGTTGTACCTGTCACTGTACCATTTTATTGAAAAGAGCAAGTCATTTAGCATAATTATTTCACACTGCCAGACTGTGCAAAATATTCTACAGATGAGCATATGTGTATATACACACATTCTACAGCATTTCAACATTAGCAAAATTAATTTCACACTATAGTCTGTTAACAGAACGTCATCTGTTAAAGCCTGACTTTTGAATTGAGAACACCACCTGAAATAATAAGACTTTACAGTATATAATTTAAAAAAGGGTAACAAATATCCATGTTTATAAAAAAAAGTTTTAAACAAGTTTCTCACTTTTACGTATTTGTTTGAGACACAGAATTTTCCACCAATGAATGACATTCAAAATGTTTTGACACCGTAGTTGCCGGGCAGAAAAGCGGCAGGTGCATAATTCTTATTTGTTGTTAGCAGCTTGTCCTCCCTGTTTTACGATTGGTTGTACCTTGGACCGTCTATAGCAGCTAGCGGGCACTGAAATATTGTCACATGTAAAATACCAGATTCTTTGTGTTTGTGTGTTATGTTATTTACTACTGGCCTGGATTTTTTTAAATGATAAAACTGCATTTTGTAATGTAATTTGTATACTTTGTAAAGTTAATTTTGAGTGACTCGAGTGATCTCCAAAGAACAGGGAAAGTGACAACTGGGTCTAGCTAAAGCAACATTCATTTTCTTTCTCAAGATGGCCACCTGTGGAAATCTAGTAAAGTAATAGAGGATAATGTTGTAAGCATTCAACACAGAGGCTAAGCTAATAGTGTTCATAGCAATGGTACTTTGCCTGGCATTTAAGCATCTAACGTAATCGATCAGAAGGTCTTTAAAATAATGTGGCGTAAGGCTTTGCACAATGCAAAGATGCCCGTTCGTGTGAAGACATTTCTCCTCGTCTCAGACTGAAGACATCTGGGTAGGTTGTACTTTGGACTGAAAACATGCAGTGCTCATGCAACGTGTGAAAATCCCATAATCAATCTCCATTGTCTCAATCAAGTTTTTCTAGCATTTAGGTAGATTTTTTTTTGTACATCGCCCCCTTTTAACTAGTTTACACTTCCTCTCTTAACTCTTTTTTTACAAACCTTTTAAATGTTATCTTTTACAAAGACTGACTCATGCAATGATATGTCATGTCTGGTCAACATGTATGAAAAATACTATGCCGTATCAAATGAATCGACGTGAAAGTAAAAACAAAGAGGACCCCCCGTTCATTTAGAAGTAATAAAAAGCCTTTCTGTGTAAGAAAAGCTCCGTCAGTGGCACCATGAAGGGGGGGGGGGGGGGGGGGGGGCGTGTCTATTTTAGCCGTACATGCGGCAGGCTCAGAGAATCAGTGCTCCCTGCCGAGGGGGGCGTGGACGTGTGCCCGCTCGCCAGGCTCCGATTGGATTCCGCCCCCGCGGCCCCCGTCCTCAGGAGTTCTGAGGAGTAGGAGGACGGAGCCTCGGTGGGGGCCCCCTGGGACAGGAAGTCAAAGCCTCGCGTTTCCACGTCCTTGTCGCTGATAAAGAGGTCCTCCTCCCGCCACGCCCCTCCCCCCCCTCCGGGGTCCCGGCTGCCGTGGGAGCCGGTGGGGGAGTCCTGGCTACTGGGGCTGGGGGAGGACAGGCTTAGGCTGGGCTGGCTGTCCAGGCTGGACCTCCCCCCTGGGGTGGCATGCATCAGGTCCTGCACCGATATGGATTTCCCCAGGCTTCGGTCCACCGTGCTGGGCTTGGAGCAGTGGCTCAAGGCCAGGGGAACCAGGGGCTCCATCTCCAGGCTCACGTGTGTCCTCCAGGAGCCCTCTTCCTTGGCGTTGAGCTTGCCATTGCTACCGCTAGCGCCAGCCAGCCGAACGCGCTCAGGCCGCTCCAGACCCAGGCCTAGCCCCAGGTCCAGCCCTAGGCCCTGGTCTGGTTCCAGAACACCACCGTCCTCTCTCGGATTCCCCAGCATGCCACAGAAGTCCCCCAATTCCCTCTCCGACCTGGAGGGCGTGCTGCTGGGGCACAATGTTCGGCTGTTTGCGTGGGGAGGCGGTGGCGGAGGTCTTGCCAGGGTGGGGAAGCCCCCGTGGCCTCCATCTCCAACTGGGGTGAGGCTTCTGGGGCTGAAGACGGGCGGAGTCACCCCCCCGGCCCCGGGGTTCCCACTGTCCGGCGTGGGCGGAGGCTGAGGATGATGATGATGAGGAAGAGGTGAAGACGGGGGCGAGGCGTTGAGGTTGAGGGCGAGTTCATTGTGCGGGGCCAGAATGAGGTGGAGACCCCGGGAGAGGGTGGTGGAGGAACGCGGAACACACCCACCGGGGGCTCCCCCCAGACCACTCACCTGGGTGGGGGACTGGTAGTCTGAGGTCTGCTCCAGCTCAAACAGAGGCAAGGAGGAGAGGGCGAGGGCCGAGGAGGAGCCTTTGCGCAGGACCTGGCGGTAAATGTCCAGCAGGGAGTCCAGCTTGGACTCTATAGACTGGACCTAAGGTGAGGGAGGACATGAAGGAAGACAAGAAAGAAGGCAGGAAGAGAGAAAGACAGAAAGAAAGTTAGGTAAGAAAGCAAATCGTCATAACGGGAAAATGTGAATTTCTTTCGAGCTCCTTATAAGAACCAAAGTGGAGAAGATGAAAGGATGCGTGGGAAGTATGAAATCAAAGACCCACCTGTCGCTCCACTTTACAGACTCTTCCCAGCATGCTCATGTCCTCCAGGAGGTCTCCATCAGACAGCAGCTTGTCCCTGATCTTCTTATCCAGAGGGATCTGACCCTTCCCCAGGATCTGGTCCACTCTGCAGCACACACACACACACACACGCACACACACGTACAGCAGCCAGCATGCATACACACACACCAAAAATAATTACGTGAGTGAAAGTGCTGATTCATTACACACAGTGGCCCTCAGAGGAAACCATAGAAACGTTTTTATTAGTCCACTGCTTACAGTCATGATTGGGAGAGAAGATATTAAAAGGAATACAGGCACCGTTGTATAAGAGTGAAATAAAGAAAGAACAGTTTAAGGTTAAGTGTCTCCACTGGATTTAAAAAGCATATTGAAGCATTCATTTCAAGGAGCTTTCTACAGCCTCTAACTGTCAAACGATGTGTAGTTTTAACTGTCAACCTCATGAGGGCAGCACTTTGTTCTTTTGAGAATGTTTCAAATGTCTCAAAATCCAGTGAGAGTGAAAATGTTTTTACAGACAGGCTGAAAGAGAATAGTTAATCAGCTAAATAAATCACCATGCACGAATTCTGTTACACAAACAACAAACACATCATTGTTAATAATATACTACATGTATCCCTTAGCAAGCCTGTTTGAAGAAAACCAGCTCAAGCTTTGTAACCCCAAGAGTTCTCTGTAGATCATATCCCATTGGTTAGTGAGACAGGAAGTTAAACACATACACAGGAAGTCTGCATGCAAAGCTGTAGGAAGAAGGCAAAGAGTGTGTGTGACATGAGAGCAGAGCGGTGTGTAAGTGGTGCGTGTGTGAGGAGATAAGAGGTGTGTGTCAGGAGGACGTGGGAAGTGTGTGTGTGAGGAGATAAGAAGTGTGTGTGTGAGGCCAGATGAGTGTTGCCATGGGGATGTGTATGTGTGTGTGAGGCCAGATGAGTGTTGCCATGGGGATGTGTGTGTGTGTGTGTGTGTGAGGCCAGATGAGTGTTGCCATGGGGATGTGTGTGTGTGAGGCCAGATGAGCGTTGCCATGGGGATGTGTGTGGGGGTATTCTGACCCCTGAGAGGAGTTCTTTCGGGCCTGGCTGTAATACATGGGCAAGGAGGGGGAGGAAAACGTCTTGGTTCTGCTGCTGAGGGGCTGAGGCCCCACTATCATGTCCAGCCTGCAAGAGGAGAGGGAACACACACACGCCACACACACACACACACACGCCACACACACTTGTCATACAAACACACACACTGGGCTGTTTGGTGGCAGGGCTTGCACAGTGGCGTGAAGCAGCAACACTTCGATTAATTGACATTGTTATATTACCACAATGTACACCGTGACCATCCCAGATGCGGTTTTACCATGGCGATACTGAACGTCACTGTGGCATTCAGGGTTAGTCTGTCTTCCATTCCTACCTGGTTTGGAGACTCTTGATGCGGCACAACATGTCCAGGTGTCCAGCGGAGTACTGCTCGATCACGTCCTTCACGTCGTACGGCCGGAGCGTCTCCTTAAACTTCTTCTTCGCCACGTGGAACTTCATGATCCTGGAGCAGAACCACCACCGGGTTCAAGGTTCAGAACACCTAACAGCTTTTTGAATGTTTTAAACACTGTGTTATACCCGCACAATATCAGTGAAACTGATATCTGAACGTGGGTAAAGGTTTGCTGCATTTTGTCTGCACTGAATTGAAGAAAGTTCTGGTTGTACCACTAGATGGCCCCCACAAATAAATAACTACATGAAAAAATTACTGGAAAAGAGGTAAATTGAAGTGCTTATGAACAGGTTATGAAAGCAAAACCAATGTTGTTTCAACCTCCAACCCTCCTCCCCAAAAAAACGAAACTGCCAACCAGCTCTAGTTCCTGTCCACACTGCCTACAGTCATCTGGAAAAACCATTTCATACCTCTAAAACTAACATCCTGTTACGTTTTCGAGCCGGAGGGGCCAAAACAAAAAAGAGTGATCCTGCTTACTTAAGCTCTCTCAGTGTAAAAGTATCACTCTGAGAAACTGCGGCGGCACACACCTGCAGAGAGCAGGGGCCCTCCGCAAGGGGAGCCGGCTGAGTACGAGAGGCTCCAAAGGGCTTCTAAGGCCCCCCCCCACGCAGGGGACTGGTAGGTGCGACTGACAGCACGAGAGGTGAAATTCCACAGTGGTCAGAAGAGATCTGCGGGATTGTGGAATATTGGACCGCAGGACGAATGGACCCAACGACTAAACACTAGGGAACACTACGACTAAACACTAGGGAACACTACGACTAAACACTAGGGAACACTACAACTAAAAACTAGGGAACACTACGACTAAAAACTAGGGAACACTACGACTAAACACTAGGGAACACTACGACTAAACACTAGGGAACACTACGACTAAACACTTGGGAACACTACGACTAAACACTAGAAAACACTACGACTAAACACTAGGGAACACTACGACTAAACACTAGGGAACACTACGACTAAACACTAGGGAACACTACGACTAAACACTAGGGAACACTACAACTAAACACTAGGGAACACTACGACTAAAAACTAGGGAACACTACGACTAAACACTAGGGAACACTACGACTAAACACTAGGGAACACTACGACTAAACACTAGGGAACACTACGACTAAACACTTGGGAACACTACGACTAAACACTAGAAAACACTCGACTAAACACTAGGGAACACTACGACTAAACACTAGGGAACACTACGACTAAACACTAGGGAACACTACGACTAAACACTAGGGAACACAGCACTATGGACCCAAATATTCCCCTCTGACTGTTTGCAGACATCCTGCAGAGACAATAACAACCGGGAAGAGTTATGCAGTGCGAAAAAAAAAGGAAATTAAAAACCCTTCTCTAATGAGGCCATTACTCTATAATTGGGAGCCACTGGGCAGTGACTGAGGGCGTGTTTGATGGGATTTGATCCGGATGAAAGTGGAGACTGGGTCACCCTACCTGACGGCTCTGATGACAGACTTGACGGAGGGCAGCAGGTCCTCCACGGAGATCTCACAGTGACAGCCGCGCTCATCGAAGCCATCCTCCGCCATCGCGTTGGAGTCGCCTGGATGCACGGAGAGAGAAGGAGAGAGAGAGGGAGAGTTAGAGGGAGGGTGGGAGGGAGGGAGGGGGAGAGAGAGAGAGAGAGAGTGAGAGGGAGGGAGGGAGAGAGAGGGGGAGAGAGAGAGAGAGAGAGAGAGAGAGAGAGAGAGAGAGAGGGAGATGGCGGAGTCAGAGGTTCCGAGAGATAGAAACGAAGAGATGGAGGACAAAGGCTCGACGTAGAGAGAGGATGGGAAGAGAGGGAAAGAGAGGCGAAAGGTTTAACAAACAGCATAACAAAAGGGGCGAAACAAACATGTAACGGGCGTGGCAGAACCAGCTGTGCCCCTCCAGCAGAACAGCGTGGCCTCTGCCCCACCCCTCACACCAAGAGAAACTTTCGTCACACGGGCCCTGTGGTTATCTACATGGCTGCGAGTTGGCTCCTACACTATCTCTTCTACTAACCCTGCCCAACAAGGGACTGTGTGTGCATCCGCCAATCAACACTCGACTCAGTCATTCAAAAGGGATCCATTCGGCCGTTAATAACTCAACACACACTCCATTGGGCTGTGGCTGGTCGCTGCGGCCAGAATGTAGCCTTACCAGCCAGCTGAAGGGCCCGGGGTTGGCCCCATAACGCTCTTAAACCCCACCATTCCCACCATCCAGCTCCAAGAGAACCAGGCGTGAGCCCAACCAGGCTTCTGCGAGCCCAGATCGGGGCACCACAAACAGGCATTAACATTCCTCTCTGACTGGGTCCTCTGGACCACGCTCCAGGTCTGGGTTAGAACCCTGCGGTCAGGCTTTGATCCCTAATAACATCCCAGAGAACGAAGCGGGCTGTAGGAACAGCCTATTAGAGTTGCTAGAGTTATACTTATGCATGTAATGATGTGACAAAGAGGAGATTTACTAGAATTATTAGATTACTAGAAGTAATCTAGGTTGAATAAATCAAGGGTGAGGCAATAAAACCATCCAGAAGGAGAAGTTCGGTTTTTGAAGGACCAGCAGCAATCTATAGCGACATAACCCAAAATTGAAATCAGTTAAAAACTAACTGTACGGTAGCTAACCCTCGCTCTTTCGTAACAAAACACGCAGCAAAATATGCGAACTATGCCAAACACAACGGATCGGATTGGTCGACTCACTGTCTGGGGTGGAACGGGATTGGCTCTTGAGGCGGAGGGAGGGTCTGAAGCGGGTGCGGTCATTGAAGCTCCAGCTCTTCTGCACCTTGGCGGGGGAGGTGCCCTCCGGGCCCTGCTCCGCCACCGGGGAGCGACGGTCGTTGACCGAGGACGTCTGGCGACTCTTGATGCTCTGCCCTCGAGGGCTCGCCATCCGCACGCGGTCTTTGAAGCTCAGCTTCTGGCTACGTGTGTGGAGAGAGACGGGGTGGGGGGGGTGGGAGGGAAAGAGGGAGGGGAACAGGGGAGATGTAGGCGGAAGAAGAGACGGAAAAACACGAGGATTCGAGGCAGAGAGGTAGACAAAGGAGAAGGAGGATGGGGTCGAGGGAAATGAAAAGGAGGGAGAGAGAGGGGGGAGACAGAGGTATGTTTTGAGTAGAGCAACAATTCAGCGCGCAACAACACCGACAGGAATAACAGCGCCGTCTCGTGAAACCAGTTGTCTTTACCGAAACCTCATCCAAGACATATCTCAGACTCCCGATCGATGGGTCTACTCGGGAGACCAGCATGCGTTGCGTCGGGTGCTTATCCAAAAAGCAAGCGCACATCAGGCAGGATGCTTCAGCCGGGGGGCCCTCCTGTGTGTGTGTGTGTGTGTGTGTATGTGTGTGTTTGTGTTGTAGTTTTATCGACCTGTGTGTATTGATTGGCCAGGACAGCGCTCCATCAACACTGCCTTGGCTAACCCTTGTCCTCCCCCAGTGTCTCGTGATTGGCTGAAGAGGCTGTTGGGGAGTAACGTTAACTCTACAAGCTTATGTTTGGAGATGGAGGGGGGGGGGGGATCCAAGCTAATGAAAAGTCTGAGATGATGACATTCTGATCGTAGATGACGATCCTCCATGGGGTTGGTAAAGTCTAGGAGTGTATGGAGGGTGAGATGCATGTCAGGAAGGAGGTGTTGAGGCCAGGTTATGGAGCTCTAGTATAGGGCTTTATGATGACAACAGGCGAGGCAGAGGGGAAAGTAAGCATGCTGCAAGCACGTGCACGGGTCTATGTAAGATCAAGCTAGCGGGCAATGAAGGCTATAATATGAGGCTATAATATGACCATGGTGAACAGGTGAAGTACAGTATCAGTATAGTGATATCAGAATTGTTTTGGGGGCAAGAAATGTGATGTTACAGATAGGAGAAGATATGATGAGCCCCTATATCTTAATGTTTATGGCTCAGTTTACGGTGTGTAAAGTGAAAGAGAAACATTTCGTAGTTCATCACACATCGGTTCGCTTTCAAACAGAAGTTGTTAAAATCATACAGGCAAAAGTCTCTCAGGCAAACTCCAAAAAGAAGGCAGCTGTTCAAAACGATTCCAGAGACAACACAGACAATTGGGTCGGGCTCGGCGGCCATTTTGTGGCCCCCTCCTATGGCTATGTGGCGGCCATGTTGTGGCGCTTCCTATGGCTTCCTCTGGGTGTCCATGCATCGAGAATTAGTCGGCATTCCCAAAGTAAATGTGTAGGAAGGGCAAGCGAATATGCTGTGTACCTAGGGTGCTTCCGAGTAGTATACCTCCTCAGCAGGTTCTGCTTACTACTAAGAAACGTACTGGACAACCGGGGGGGGGGGGGGGGGGGGGGGGATAGATACAGATATTAGAACGTTACTTGATTTTAGAGAGAGAGAGAGAGAGAGAGAGAGAGAAAGAGATCATCAAGGATATGAACGTTGTTTAATATGTCTGAAAACGTCACTGTGCGATAATCCCAGGTGTAAATGTGGGACCGCTCACGACACCTCGTGTAAATGTCGTGCGCGTGTATCGTTTCCGACGTACACCCAGGTTCTGTCGTGATGACCTTTTATGTCACGCACACAAATCGTTTTGCCTTGTGCTAAGGTGGCGCGGCCATCGCCACGGCCACGTCCTCTCCACCAATGACATTTGAGAACTCGCAGGGCCGAGGCCGTTGAGCCTCGAGGAGGAAAAAGAAACGGCCACAAGCAGCCGTTCAAAAAAAAAAAAAAAAAAGCCCTTAATTCGGTGAGTCATCGCACACTTCACGTCGATATCCCTCATTTGACTATGCTAATTCCCCCGAGGGCCTTGTGACACCCCCCCCCCCCCCTCCACCACCACTCCTCGGTATGAAGAGCTGAGTCACCCAGAAGAGGGCGGGACGAAAACCTTTTTAAAGCGGGCACCTCCATGGACACCCGGTGGGCTTTCACAGTCGGGGGACTATCTGGTTCAATGGGTCCTTCACCACATTTTGTTTCTACTTCCTGCCGTGGGAGCCCTTGACCAGAGAGACGGGGTTGGCGAGGGAAAGGGTGGGCGGAGAGCGGATGGACGAGGTCGTGGCTGCGTTCTCACTCCACCTCTCTTTAGCCTGAGCCGACGTATTCGAAGAGCGCTCTCGTTTTTGCGTGGGACGCCGTCCTTGAACGCGTAACGTTCGAGGCCGGCGCCCGGGAGCTTTCGAGTGGCCCTCGCCGCCGCTCCTCGTACGGTTTCAGACGCGGTGGGGTCGGCTGCAACTGGGTTCCTCAGCACAGAAACACTATGTTCTTTATGTTCTTGAACACAAACAACTCATTAATACCCCTGCGCTTTCCGTGCCACGGTAGACATGCACGTTCGCTTGGCCGTTGTGTAACATTAAAGACAACGTATTACATCACTATTAGCCTCTCACTGCACCCGTTCTCCCCTTCTCACATGAAACTGTGTCCGCTGCAGAGATCCTATTATGGTGAACACTGAAATACAGCAAAGTATGCAGCCGTAATAAACAAAATAATCTCTCATTTTGATAGACCACTGAGGCAATTTCCTCTCTGAAGAAGACCTCAGGCAAAGGGGAGGGTAAAAAATGAGAGAGAGAGAGAGAGAGAGAGAGAGAGAGAGAGAGAGAGAGAGAGAGAGAGAGAGAGAGAGAGAGAGAGAGAGAGGGAGGGAGAGAGAGAGAGAGAGAAAGAGAGAGAGAAAGAGAAAGAGAGAAGAGAACGACACGCAGAGAGAAAGACGCATGGAGAGAAAGTTACATAAAGAGAGACCGTACATTCAGGCATATGTATAGAAAGAGAGAGAGAGAGAGAAAGGAAGACTGACAGTTGGAGCAGGAGGGTCTGAGAGGAGTACTGTAGGTGGAGAACGAATGAAGAGAGGGATAAACCAGTAACCCAACAGTGTGAAGTTATGACTCATTCCCATTAGAGACAACCTCCATTTTGAGGTCATGGACGGTTAGGTTTTTCTTCAGCAGCAAAACAATGAATACAAAAAGATGTTCCCTTTCTGCAAACCTGAAGGCCTACCCCGCGCCACGGGAATGGCACTAAAGTGCATTTTTTCACTAAAGGGGATAAAATCTTTGTATTTAATTATTGAATATGTAAATACCACAAACCTTGTAGTTGATTCTCCCTGTTCCTTCCTTCAGTGGTGGAATGAGCGTTAGAGACAAGAGTGTGCGAAAGAGAAAGAGAGACCGAGAAAAAGAGAGAGATAGCGACGTAGCGAGACAGAGAGAGAGAGAGAGAGAGAGAGAGAGAGAGAGAGAGAGAGAGAGGAGAGAGAGGGCGAGAGAGAGACCGAGAAAAAGAGAGAGATAGCGAGGGAGAGAGAGAGAGAGGGCAGGAGAGAGGGAGAGAGAGAGACCGAGAAAAAGAGAGAGATAGCGAGGGAGAGAGAGAGGGAAATGAAGATATACATTAGGCACATCTTCACAGTGACATCCTCTGCTCAACATAGATTAGAGTCTTGGGGAGAAGCATGCATCATGGAATTAACATCTGAATGGTGTATTTGTCAGATGCAGAGAGGGTATAGAGCAGCATTGCATTGAGAATATCAACACATCACAAGCCATTCAGGCGAAACACGACAAACACAAGACTCACGACTCGCAGTCGTCGGCGGACATGCATGAGGCTGCACAAGAGCTATCCAGGCACACACACACACACACACACACACACACACGGAAAGCACTTGCAAAGAAGGAAAGGCAACGGCCGAGATACGAGGATGTTACCAGGGACAAAATGTCTTCAATATCTCTGATGACTTTGCCTTTACCCTAGTTATCCGGAGGTGTGTAAGTACAGTGTCTGCCTGTGTGTGTGTGTTACACGTGTGCATGTGTTGTTTTTAATGTCTCTTAAGTTATTTGCTTTCACCAGATGGCTTCCCGATGTATCCAGGCTCTGATGGAATCCTCCTCTTATGTATATCTACAATATGCAGTTTAAACACAATACCAAGATGGCCACTGCTCTTCTCTCTCAAAATTAGAGAAAGATTCCCTCAGCTAAATGGCAATTGAATGAAACAGATCTGGAAATTCAATAAAGCCTGATTGGCTCATTTAGATGCCGATTATCATAAATGGGTGCACTATGGGCGATTATTGCTTAAATGACTCAGTTTTTTCCCCCAACGACACTGTGCAGGTTGCCATGAAAATGTACTTTAGTAAGGCTAAAAGATATATAAGGACATATAAATGAACAGCTTTATGTGTAATGGTAAAGTTTTATCCCATGTGGTTTTGCTTTTAATCAGTGCTTTCGAAAGTTTGCATGGGAAAGAACCTGGATAAACGAGGTGCTTTTGATGGCTGTGGACCATTGTCATCTGGGAACAGGCGTGTTCATACGCTCAGAGAGAACGCGCACTGTACGGAACTAAAACACAAACTGAGAGGAAGTGGGAGATTGTTTGTGTGGTGTGAGAGAGAGGAGCAAAGTAGAAAATATGTGAAAAGATAACTGAATGGATATTTTGATTGGAAAAGAAAGGGTGTAGGTGATGGGCTACAGGGGGGCCACAGGCACCAAGTACAGACACCAGCGGCCATAGTTGTACCTACTTTGTAGGGCTGCAGGTATGCAACGCCTTCAAGTGAGGCTTCCACGTAGCAATGGAAACCGAGTTCTCATCGGCCGCATAGCTACGCCAAACACACTACATGCAGAATACACAGAAACCAGGAGGACAAAAGGAGGGGGGAGAGGGATCAAATGAAATGACAAAAGGATCAGAGGAGACCAAACAAAACGAGGAAAGAAAGCGAGAGCAAGAGAGAGAGAGAGAGAGAGAGAGAAAGAGAAAGAGAGAAAAGAACGAGCCGGGAAGGGAACAGAAGTAGGACAAAAAAAAGAAAAGACAAAAGGTTCATTAGTAAAAAACAAAACAAAACAGCAGGTGTCACCAGGTGTGTCGCCGGGCGGATTACAGGCATGGATACATGCCTGTGTCCGTGGGAGCGCTGGAGATTCTCATAGTGTCGCCATGTGGCATCCAGGTAGGGCCTGCTACTGTCGGTGGAGTAACAGCGCCAGGCAGCCTGGGGCGGCAGGGGGCGGCCGGAGTGGAGGGATGAGGGGGTGGAGGTGAAGGATGGCAGACGGAGGAGAGGAGTGACAAGAGGGAGGGAGGGAGGATGGACGTACGGGTGGTGTCGGGGATGGGACGGGGTTCCGTAGGATGGAGGGAATGCGGAGGGAGAGGGCAGGGAGGAACGGAGGCGACGGGATAGGGGGGAGGGCGGGGAAGGGATGGAAGGATGGATGGAGGAGAGAAAGATGGAGGGATGGCCAGGACACAGACGAATACAAGGAACCACGTAAGGTCAGAGCACCAACGCGTAGGACGGAGAGAAAGAGGATAGATGGCGGGATGGTGTCTTAAACACCGACAGTTTGGTTGATCCTCTAATGAGTTATCGCAGAGGGCATCAGAACCTCCCGATTCCGGGAGAATGTAACATTTGAAGACAGAAAAAGTAATCATGGTACAGATGAATGGAGAACCTCGAGGCTTTCACTGCAGTCGGCTAGGGGCCCTTCGTTCGACAAAAGGATCTCATTCTGGCTTTTCCCGATCTCAAGACAGGTTTGACAATCGACGCGACAGCTCTATAGAAATGGCGTGAGTCGCGGAAAGAGAATGAGATCTATTCTGTACCTGGATAAGACAAGCAGCCGGATTTCTCCTCTTCTCAAAGTGCTTCTGTCTGTGCTGCTCCTGGACTTTGAGGGCGAAACCTGAACCAAGGATACCCTAAGGGCACAGAGACACATACAGATCAAGTAAGACGTGCTGTGTCTCCAAACAGCGTCCTCCATTTTGTGCCAAACAGTGCACGATGGTCTTTGGGTGAATGTCTGTCACTTTGGATGGTTTGTGACACTGAGTGACCCCAGGGTCAGCTGGGGGAGAAGGGAGGACAACAATGACCTCAAGCACCTGTATTTTGACTACTTTATGACCCTCAGTGGAGGCGCGTTCGATTTGAACCACATCCCCGTCCCAAACGGTTGGAGATGATTTGTGTGCAGACTCACCGCTGGCAAGGCGAAGAAGGAGATCCCAAGTAGGGCGAACCCAGCAGACAGCATGCGACCGGTCCACGTTTTGGGAGTCTTGTCTCCATACCCGATGGTGGTCAAGGTGATCTGATAAAACAGTTTGAATGGTGAGAAGCGGTCATCTCGTCCTGCTAAAAGTGAGTCATTATGAGGAGCAAGAAACAAATGAGATTTATGTAATTCTGACAAATTTGACAGAAAATGCTGACAATTTTCTTCAATAAACTGGGCCTCATTTAAGGGAAAGAGCCCTGTTTATTGTATCCTGTGGCTATAGTCTGGCTCTAAGACAGCCTTTGTGTTGCTTTCATCTCTCCTGCTATTTCACTCTCTAATGGGCTGGCAAGGACAGAAGATAATTCCTTATTGATTTACCGACTCCCATCTCGCTGGCTTTCCCCCCTATTCAGACCCTGGCCGCCATGCTTGATGCAAAGATAGCTTCGGCCATTTTGTGTCATTATGATTTTTCTGGGCCTTGCATGGAAATGATGGCTATTGAAGTTGGCACTAATGGAGAAGGTGTAATCAAAGCTTTGAGAAACAGCAAAACAAGACAAATGGAGAGTGTCAGCCCGATATGAAAGTTTCTGGGCTTCTATTTTGGGGGTAAAAAGTACAGTGTGTTCGAGTAAAATTCACTCAATCACCCCCAAAAATTGACTGTTCTGAGGCACAATCCCATCTTGTTGCCATGGAAGAAGACAAAGCACAGCAATGTTGTCAACATTACAAAGTAGATTTAGTTTTACCAAAGCAGACACAATTATGTTAAAACTGATACAGATAGACCCCCCCCCCCCTGACAGTCCCTCCTCATTCTCAGCAGCCTGGTGGAATGTTCCATTATGAATACGGAGAGAAAAGGGGGGGGGGGGAACTCACAGTGCCCCACCACAAGGCGTCAGCATAGGTGGCAAACTCATTGTTGACCTTGTTCTCCACCAGGTACACCAGGAAGGAGGAGAAGATGAGGACCAGGAAGCCGATGTACCATGCGGTCACCAGCTCCTACGACCAAAGATGGAGGACACAGAGAAGAGGCTAGTTAGAACTGCAGACCATTACCACAACGTCAGAAGGTATATTTAGTTACAGCAGATCCTACAGTCATCCATCCTACCTACGTCACCTTCTCCCTAGCCACACACCCTCAAAGGAAACCTGCCTGATGAAAAGCAACACTTAATCCCACAATACAACAAGCTCCTGTCTGCAGAGCTGGTGACCTGAGGTGGACTCTTCTCCATGTGTCACCCAACACCCCCCCCCCCCCCCCCCCCCCCCCCCCCTTATACTGTTGGCGCCATCCAGGAGCGGCTCAATTGGGATTAAGGCGTGGGGCCGGGGGGGTGGACCTGAATATACCCCCACATCCCCCCGAATCCAGCAACCTTATCTAATCCCACACAGATAAGTGAGATTAGATCAGAGAGTATGTAATAACACACGCGAGATGACCAGGGCATGAGAGCCCAGGGATTAAACTCAGCCTGAGGATTCTACCACACCCTCAGAACACCCCTCACAAAACTAACTTGGTACGCTCCTTGGACCACGTTCTGGTCGAAGACTAATGTCATCTCCATGACCCTCTTTAGTGAGGATGGATGTATGTGTGTGTGTGTGTGAGCGTCACGGTGTGCGAACAAACGCAAGTCCGCCCACACACCCACCATGCTGTTAAGACTCTGGCTGAGACCTGAGGCCCTTGAGCAGCATAGCCTGGATTATGTGTGCGTACTCCTTGGCAGGTGGTGCAGTGTGTTAGGAGCAGCAGGGGGCCTCCTCTGGCCTTCAGCTTCACACCAGCAGCAGGAGAGAGCAGCCTCCGGAAAGAGAGGCTGTATTTCCCTCCTATCTCTTCTGTTCTTACGCTCGTGTGCATCCACACACCCACACACACACACTGTCTAGTGGTTCTGTAGTTATTGTCTGCTATAAGGCCATATTGACAACTGGCTCTTGAAGAATAAATGAGCTAGAGAGAGAGAGGGAGGGAGAGGGACAGAGAGAGGGAGAGAGAGGGAGAGAATGAGAGAGGGGAAAAGACTGACAGAAAGAGACATAGAAGAGCGAGTGAGAGAAAGACAGAGAGAGGGGAGAGAGTGAGAAACACTGAGTGGGAGCTAAAAAGATAAAGTTGCCTGCGGGGGGGGGGGGGGGGGGGGAGGGATGTAAAGCGTGTGTGCAGGGGGGCACACAGGTGTGTGTGTGTCTCACCCCCCCCCCCCCCCCCCCACCTTGCTGTGTGCGTAGACCACAGAGCCCAGCAGCTTCCAGGTGCCGCCCCGGCGATCCATGCGCACCATGCGCAGGATCTGCAGGAAGCGCAGGCTCCGCAAGGCCGACGTGGCAAAGATGTTCCCCTGGCTGCCCGCCGACACCACCGCCACCGACGCCACCAGCACGATGATGTCTGAAGGGAGACGAGGGTGAATGAGGGGACAGAGAGGGAGAGAGGGGGCAGGGAGAGGTTGAGAGAGGGGGGGAACGGGCGGCGGAGGGGGTGAGGAAAGAGAGAGAGAGAAAGAACGGGGACAGAGACAACATCTAAATCTCACGAAATTTCAATACGGATCACAAAAACTGACCATAAACGCCGACACTGACCATAAACGCCGACAAAACAATCAACGGCCGATTCCATAGCAGGGAAGGTAAATTGCAATGTTACATGGAAGCAAATGTTAAGGCACAGGCTCACTCCTTTCATTTCATTCTCCTTTCATATGGGGACAGATTACAGTCTGCAGATAAACATAAAACTGTCTCAACATAATCAGTCCATGGATTATATCAGTCCAAGTGGTGATGGAGGACAAGAAGATATTGCTCAAAGACCTTTGGTAAGAGAGGGCTGAATGGTAGAGAAAAGTGCGGCTGAAGAGACGATGAACAAATAAATAGAGAACAACAATTCTTCATAAAGTTTAAAGTTCAAGGAAAATATATTTCTACGCATGCTCAAAGACTCTGTCAAACAACTGTTGCACACACACACGCGCGCGCGCGCGAACCCAAGGGAAGTCAAGGAGACAAACCCCCAGCCAGCAGAAGATAAGAAAAACAAGCGACCCTCAGAACACAAACATCTCCAGAGCAGGCGAACCCTCTTCCTCTCATCCTCTACTCTCACCCGTCTACCATTTCAAAAGACTCAACCTCTTGGAGGGGGAAACTCTAGACTAGAGGAAGATTATTCCAACAGCTGTCGGCCGTCTCACTCCTACAGTATGTATGTCTGTGAAAATAATTCACCTCGCTGTCAAACTCCACGGTGAGACTAGTGAGGGAAGAGACTAGTGAGAGAAAGCACTGACCACAGAGTGACCATCGACCTGACCCCGGTTGCGGTGGGAATACGGCAACACTATGAAAACTACGTTGACGGTACCTGGTGGGGGGGGGGGGGGGGGGGGGGGGGGGAGCGATGCCGACAGGCCCCCAATGCCTGCTGGGACACGGAGGTGCCGGTCTAGCAGTACTGGGCTTTGCTGATTGGTGGGATTTTAATGAGATTGAGCGGTGTGTGGGTGTGCTTGTTATTGTGTGAGAGTGTGTGTGTGTGTGTGTGTTAACGTCATTTGTGTAAACTGAAAGTGTGTGTGGTTGCTGACATAAGCCCCATCTGTGTGTGTGGGTGTGTGTTCACATTCCAGCTCCTGTCTCCAGAAAGTCTCACATGTGGGACTGGAAGAGACGACATCCTCTGGCATGATGTCGACAAAGTCCTCCCTACCTTTAGACATCCTCTCCATTTCTGTACATCACTTTCTTCTTCTCTAACTCGCCTTTTGTGAGGGTTCATTTCGGAGACGATTTTATCCGATAAGACGTACATAGGGGGCATTCGAACCTGTGACCCCATGATCGGCAGTCTTTTTTCCATGGATATCTTCCGTTGGCGTGACTACTGCTTCAAGAGGGGTGTGTGGGTGTGTGTGGCATGGGTCAGACAGAGGACACACTTACTGTCTCATTCACAAAAACGGTGGTTAATGTGGGCAGCCAAAGCTTAGCAAATCCTGGATCTAAATGTAGAAACATTCCATCTTTCACATTGCAATGTTGTTCCAAAAGTCAAACACGTTAATTTACAGTTCATTACTACACTCGGTCCAAGACTGACTTCCAAGTTGACTTCCTCTGCTGTAAGAACAACCACAGTCAATCATGGGAACCCAACAATGAGAGTCATCCATCTAGGTTTTCAGCAGCTCTGATTGGCTGCAGTTGCATAGGAAGTATGTTGGACCTGAAGGATAGGGTCCTAATTATCTTTAAACGACTCCACTGGACAAATAACCTGCTTGGACCACTTAAGGTGAAATCGGTTTCTGTCTCAAGAAATTGATGAGCTGTTGTAATCCACCGCCACTCACAAACACACACACACCCTTTCCGTGTTCACAGGCCGCACAAGCACGAGCACACAGGAACATGCATACGCGCACACGCCCACACACATATACAAACCTCTAATGGACCCTGGCTGTAATGACTAGGTTGGCTGAATTATGACTCCTGAATGAGAGAATTTATAGGCTCGTGTTCCACTTAAGAACAGTAGGAACGCCCACTCACACAAATCATTGACACACACACACACAAACACACAGAAATCAGGGTGAAGAACGAGGGAAAGAGGAGACGGGAGTAAACGAGTAGGGTGGAAAAGAGGGGTGCTGAGCGACGGGGCGGGAGAGAGAGAGAGAGAGGGAGAGAGAGAGAGAGGGGGGGAGAGAGAGAGGGGGAGAGAGAGAGAGGGGGGGAGGAGAGAGAGAGAGAGAGAGAGAGAGAGAGAGGGGGGAAGAGAGAGAGAGAGAGAGAGAGAGAGAGAGAGAGAGAGAGAGAGAGAGAGAGAGAGAGAGAGAGAGAGAGGGAGGGAGGGATGGAGCGAAGAGGAAAAGCCCTGCGAGGGAAAAGCAGAGAGAGAGAGAGAGGGCAAAACACATGCAAAGACACAGAGAGTCGGGCAGAGGTGCCAGTGGACATGAGGGGTTTGTTGAGACAGTGTGTGGGAGTGCAATGGAGACACTGCACTGTGTCTGCGTGCACGTGTGTGTGTGTGTGTGTGAAAGAGAGAGGGCAAGACAGAGCGCTTGCGAGACAACAAGCCCCTTCTGCACTGGGACACCTCTTTGACACCTTCCTCTGTCTAGCACTCCCAGCTCTCAGGTAACCTGGCCCCCCTCTTCTCACCCCCGTCTCTCCACCCCTTTTCTATTAGCCCCCCCCCCCCCCCTCTCTGTCTACCATCCCAGGGAGATGACACTCAACACCCCCCCCCCCCCTCTCTGTCTACCATCCCAGGGAGATGACACTCAACACCCCCCCCCCTCTCTGTCTACCATCCCAGGGAGATGACACTCACCCCCCCAGAGACTTGGTGAAGGCAGCCCTGCAGGGTGCCCTGTGTGACAGCCAAGCCCTCTCTCTCCCTCTCTCCTGTGCACTCGCTGTCTAGGAGAAGACTGGCTTAGCAGTAGACAGATATATATACGGCTAAACACCGTAAATAATCATAAACCGTTCACGTCAGACACAAACCAATGACTGTATATCACGTCACAAGAGCAGTGAGTGGAGCTAAATATGACTGCGGTGCACCAAGGTCAGGTATAATGCGGTGCACTAAAGTCAGGTATAATGCGGTGCACTAAGGTCAGGTATAATGCGGTGCACTAAGGTCAGGTATAATGCTTGTCGTTCCATCCCAGTGTGCGACAAGGCCCCATGCTGTAATAGAGGAGATGATTACAGTATGGATTTGTAAACTGATGGATTTGTCAGCGGTAAACTTTGCTCAGGGGTTGGATATAGTGTTTGCTGGTGTTAAAGGTACTACCAAGTGGTTACCCTGTGCTCTAATGACTTGCATGACCTCATCCGGTGCGGCACGAACTCTGAAAGCTGTCTGAAAAGCTCTTTAGTGACCTTTCACGAATGCTTCACAGAGGGGTTATAACTCACCTATGACACAGAAGGGCTTGCGGGCGAAGCGCAAACGTCCCTGCCATCCCCGGTAGCGACAGCAGCAGCCCGCAGACCAGATGCGGACGATGTACTCCAGCCCAAACACCACGATCATCACAAACTCCTACAGGAAGTGACACGGCTTCAGAACAGGAACTCAGGGATGTGGACATGTGTGAAACAGTTGAAAATGTATGGTACAAGCATCGGCGGAAATCCCCCCATCCTGGGAAAAATATGATTTGTCCCCCCAATAAATCACTGTAAACATAAGGACATTTCAATAATATTAATAAATATACATTTAACATATTACAATGTAGGTTATGGGTTACAGCAGTAATTTTGGTGTCCCCCCTCAGGATTTGCTCTTGAGATAATTTCATATAATTGTCCCACCCAAAATTGATAGCAGATTCTCACCACTGGGTACAATATATGCCTAAAAGTTCTTACTGTAAACTCTATCTTTTAGATTTAATTAAACCTAGACCAACACATTCTTCAACATATCACTGGATGCTAAGTTTTGATTTGATTTATGATTCACTGTACACTGATATGGAACTCCCTAAACACTGTGTACAATCTATCCCACAGATTGTCTATGGCATGGTCTAATCACAGTATCATTTTACTGCAGTCAATGGATTAATGGTGCATTAGATCACAACTTCATTCATAGTAAGTAGCAAAACATGTTGGCCCAATCTTCCACTCTACCAGTGGATATTACAGAATGCAGAAAAGTAATGAGATTATTTCCTGTGAGGAACGATGTCGTATCCATCCTCACAGAGAAAGCAGAGCCATGATTGGGTGTGCGATCACACCCTTCATCACAAATCCTCTGATTTCATTACGAGGGTCACACGATCGAGTGAAGCTAGACGTCTAAATCCGGTTATGATAAAGGGATTAATCTGCTCCTAATCTGTGGAAAACCCACAGTCACGGCTGAACGCCATCAATCTGGCCAACAACTGCATTGAAACAAAACACTAATTCCCATTCATGGCAAAACGATGACTCTGTGATGTCTCAGGTCACAGGTCAATACACACCCGCCAAAACCGTCAACCCGCCTTATTGGACGCATAAACAGACGACAGGCTTATGAAAACATTCAGGTTCATCCCCAGTTCAATTATTCCAGTTTATAATAAGGATGTTAAGCCTGACTCAATTCTCTGTTTGTTCCCTCAGGGCGTCAAATAACAATACATAACGCGTTCAGTTTCAAAACACTTCCGACTGTTACGTAAACAGAGATGAGTGGCATCAGGTCTAGCGGCTACAGCCCTCCACACTGTGGATGAGAATTGAACTACTGTAGTGTTTCAGTTGTCGCGCCATGTACTGGATGCACAATTTACCTCCAGTGATGTTTTCAGTCAAACATTCTCTCTCTCACTCCTTGCCTCTCTTCCTCCATCCCTCTCAGCCCCTCTCGCCCCCCTCTCTTTCTCCGCCCCAGAGTTCTACATCCCATAATGATTCTGACTCATCCAAGGGCACGGCCAGCAATAGCTGTACACGTTGGTTTTCAATAAACGGTGAGGGGGAATCGATGCAGACTCGATCAATTCCAGTTGCTACGTGCCATTTCTCAAAAGTGTAACTGTGAGCAGGCATGTTGACAGACAGACAGACTCCCTTGAGAGGATGTTGAAGACCAGTGTGTGTCTGCAAGGATATGAGACATGTGCATGTAGTTTCTCACCAGAATAAGGAGACAGTAGGAAGCTAACTCCTGTTGAGCCGGAATGGTGGAGAGCACTGACAGAACCAGGCAACCAAAGACCAGGACGAACCTGTGAGAAAAAACAGAGAGAAACTATCATAAATACTTGTATTCATTCAACAACAAAACAAAACTTGGCCTTTTGGTCAGGAAATGTTTTATTTTTCCCTAAGTTATCCTTCTAGAGCCAAAGCTATTGAGTTGTTGAGGCTAGCATGATTAGCATAAAACAAGATGGTTAGATAGCTAGCAGACTATTCCCACCACTTGATCTGTCTATGCCTGCCAGAGAAGTATTGCCTTCTACATTTTAAAATGACAACATCATTTATTTTTCCATCAAGTAATCTGAAATATGAGGTGCACAATTCACCTGCCAGCAATACATCGCCATCTGAATTACAACCACTGGGTTATGAATTGTGTGTTTGTGTGTGTGTCTGTGTGTGCATAGAAACCATCTGTGTTTAATCATCTCAGCTGTGGTTTCCTATGAGCATATCCAGTCTTTCTGGACATATACTTCAATATTATCTTTCAATGACTTAAAACCCATGCTCACTTACTGTTGTGTTTGACCATAAATTACTACAGTTATTTGGCCAGTACTGCTACAATACGCAGTGGATTTGTAATGCTAAGCCCTGCGAGAAGGAACCATTTGAGGATGACATTTAAAAGCACATCCGTAGAGACCGATATGCTCAACCATTGCCAAGATGCGATTAGCTGCCAGGGCATAATATCCACAGCCCACTGCCACATTCTTCCATCTTGGGGTTTGCATATAATACTCTGAATGTGCATCCTTGCTCTGTATTACTCTTTGGATGGGCTCAGTATAGTCAGATAGAAGGGATGAAAAGGAGGGAAGGAAGGAAAAGAGAAAGGATGGAAATTATTGAAGGAAGGAAGGAAGGAAGGAAGGACGGACGGAAGGAAGGAAGGAAGGCTGGGGGTCAGATGACTGAGCGGTTAGGGAATCGGGCTATTAATCAGAAGGTTGCTGGTTCGATTCCTGGCCGTGCTAAATTATCTTGTCTCCTTGGGCAAGGCACTTCACCCTACTTGCCTCGGGGGGAATGTCCCTTTACTTACTGTAAGTCGCTCTGGATAAAAGCGTCTGCTAAATGACTAAATGTAAAAAGAAGGAAAGAAGAAAGGAAGGAAACAATTGAAGAAAAGGAAGGAAGGAGAACCCTCCCTTTCTCTCCAGCTGTCCAGAGCCCCAGACTCTTAACTAGCCCCCTGATGACAGCAGTCCGACCCCAAATTACCACAGAGATGAAAGGAAATCTTCAAGAAAGCCAGAGGTCAGGGAATACATTTCACGTTGAGCCGAGTGGCGTCTGTGTGAAAAGGGTGGGTGTACTTGGCAGGTCGCGACCCTACAAACCACCCCAGGACTAGGGAGATGTGACCCTGTCTTACCTGACCCCTGACCCCTGCTCCAACCCCAAGAGACACAAAATGGAGGTCAAGGTTTTCCACGGCCCGAAGGATGGTTATGTGATCACGTTGATTGTGCGACCCTGCTGTTCACTCGTGGAGACAGGGGGGTTTTGACCCCTGTGAGGACTTGCATGAAAGGTTTTTGTCAAGTTTAAGTCAAAGTCTGGAGTACTTACTGTGGATTTAAAGGATGGATAGCCTAGATAATACTGGATTTATTTTCCTTTATATTTTATCTTCAGCAACTGTTTCATCAACACCCCTACGCTCCACAAGTCTGTCACCACAAGGTTGTCATTCCTATTCTGAGAAACCCACTGTATAAATAATCAAATTTCACCATAAAGGAATACCAGAATTCATATAAAAACATTCAAAGGACATCATTAATCATTCAGTTATCATTGCTAATTACTCTGCTCTTGCCTACGTCTCTCAGCCTCTCTTTGTTTCCACGTGTCATATCCTGTTTGAGTAGTTGTCCCCCAGCCAGTGTCTGTCGGTGCTCTATAGTTCAGGAGCATCTGCCCTTCACCCTCACCAGTCGGCCACACAAACACGCACGCACACTCACTCACTCACTCACAATGCTGCAGATGTACGCACACAGACTCCCACGCACTCGCTCTCTGTCTCTGACACACACACACACGCACACACATGGAACCACCCACAAACCAAGTGCCACTCCGTTTTGCATAACTGAATTGATTTGTTTGGCACCGGGAGTGCCAAGGCTGAAAACAGAACGCCCAGGCACTGCGAACGTGACAGCCAATGGGCCGGGGGCCATCACACCCAATCCCGATGCTGTATAGCCTACGCCTGCTGAGCCGTCCTGCCCTATCAGGTAGAATGCAGAACGGGGCTGGATTCCGGAACGTTCTGAGGAGACTGCGGGACCACGCCAGATGTCCCCTCTCCCGCTCGCCGTCGCTCCGTTGGCTAGCGCAGGGCGGGAAGGGAGACCCGCGGGAAGGGAGGCCCGCGGGAAGGGAGGCACGCGGGAAGGGAGGCACGCGGGAAGGGAGGCACGCGGGAAGGGAGGCACGCGGGAAGGGAGGCCAGCGGGAAGGGAGACCCGCGGGAAGGGAGGCCCGCGGGAAGGGAGGCTCGTGGGAAGGGAGGCCAGCGGGAAGGCAGGCACGCGGGAAGGGAGGCTCGTGGGAAGGGAGGCACGCGGGAAGGGAGGCCAGCGGGAAGGCAGGCACGCGGGAAGGGAGGCCAGCGGGAAGGCAGGCACGCGGGAAGGGAGGCTCGTGGGAAGGGAGGCACGCGGGAAGGCAGGCACGCGGGAAAGCGGCAGCACCATAAAGAGAGACGTCTGAGAGAGGGATCGGGGAGGGGTGTGATATCTCAAAATGGCCGTTCGGGGATCCGCCGAGAGAGAGAGACGCGCAGCCTGAAGGACGATGACGACTGCAAGACCACGCAGACTTGTGCTCTGTCAATTAAGCTAAGAGTTACGTAAGTAGCCCCCCCCCCCCCCACCTCCCTCTCGCCCCTCCCCCTCCGGCCCTCCCCCTCTCCCTCCGGCCCTCCCTCTCTCCCTACCGGCCCCCCCAGGTCCCTCCAGTTGATTTTTAGTTGTTGTCTGACGCCCCTGCAACTCGAACTGAAGCAGCCGTTCTTCAGACGCTGTTTCCCCTTCACTGTGAGTCCTACCACACACGCTGTCCGTGGTCCTGAAATCTTGGATCACCGACAATCCTGGTTTCACACAGTATCTGCGACCAACATTGCTATTTATGCATTCCTGTAAAAATTATTGTAATTTTTTTTTAAGCGACGGCTGAAGAGATATAAAACTGTAGCTGGTCGGTCGTCGCTACACAGAGTCCATCGTTTGTTTAGAAGGATGTCGGGCTCCTCGTTGACCTCTGAGAGCGAGGTCAAAGGTCAGAGTTGCCGGGTCATGACCGATGGCGGATGTCTGGGTAAAGAACAGCCTTGTAAGGTATCAAGTTTACAAACTTGTGAGGTGGTAAAAACCAGCTCCACTCACTGCTGGTGTTATCCAGTCATATAAAGCCCAGACGGAGCCTTCCGGAAGCGTGTGTCATATTAACATCAGAGCGGTTTTAGCCTTAGCACCTTTGCGAGCAAACTGGAAAGAGAAACCTTAAACCCAATAAAAAGAAATGTCTGAGGTCATAAAAACCCTGTCTGGTGTGTGTGTGCCTTCCCTTAGTCTACGCTCACCCATTTAGTGTGTGTGTGCGTGGGTTCCACCCGTGTCACATTGCCAAGCCATTTTATTAACTACTGCTATCGTTTACAAGCTCGTCATCTGGCTTTAAAAGACCATAACAGCTGATTATCTTAGCAACTTCACAACATCAAGTCTGAATTGGTTTTCCAATAAAAAAATAAAAGAGAGTAGCTTGAGCATGAGAAATGACACACTGATGAATCCTTTTCTGTCGGTGTGAAAGCCAAGCATCTTCATCATTACCTTCATAATGATCCTTTCCATCATCATCATCATCATCATCTGCACTGGCTCAGCGATGGGCACTTTTACTTCAGCTTAACGTAGGTTCTAACTGACAAATCTCCTTAAGAAACACACACACTTGCGTTCTTGCTTGCACACACACACACACACACTGGTCGTCTATGACACAACTAATTTGGACTGCCACTGTGGATTGAACAGACACCTCCCAATTAAGGACAAGGAAAGGTCTGTGTGTGTGTGTGTGTGTGTGCCATTGTGTGTGTGTGTGTTTCCCACACATGCTTTTCCACAGAGGTTCCGGAATCCATCGCCTCGGACACGAGTCAAGACGACATCACTTCCTTCTAACGATAGAAGTGAACTCTGTGCAACACGGCATCGCACATCCTCGGTCTTCTAAGTAACCCCCGGAGGGAGGGAGAGAGAGAGAGAGCGAGCGCGAGTGTGCTTGAAGAGCTGGTGGTTTGAGAGCCCCAGCGCCACGAGCTAGTTAGCGTCTTCGGCGCCGTGTTCAGCCGCGTCGACGCTAATGAGGTCGCCAGCCTCGGCGGACGTCACCACCGCCGCCGGCGCCTCCAAGACGCGGCGGGGACGGAGGGTGCTAACCATCAAGGACGGGCGAATCCAGGGAAATAACGCTGGGATTACGCACACGTTTCTTTGCCTCATGGCTGGTGACAAAATATATATATATATCCGTGTGTGTGTGTGTGTGTTTAACCGCTACAAAAAGGGGCCTCTCTCTCATGCTGACATCTGTAAAAGGCTTGGAAAAGAAGAGAATGTGGATGGATAACAGAGGTTCTTGCTGCTGCCTGCCAAGCTTCCCTCTCTCCCTCTCTCTCCCTCTCTCGTTCCCTCTCTTTAATCTCTCTACCATCTTTTTTTTCTTCTTTCCCCCCCTCTTTGAGCGAGTGCCAGGAGACAGGCTCTCAGAGCTACTGTGCAGATAACAACCACCTTTACTGCCTGCTCCTATGTGTGTGAGACTTGGCAGCTGTGCATTGGGATGTGTGTTTGTGTGTGTGTGTGTGTGTGTGTAGGAGTCAGTGTGTGTGCTTTTCTGTGTGTGTGGGGGAGTCAGTGCCTGTGTTTTTCTGAGTGTGTGGGAGTCAGTGTGTGGGATTTTCTGTGTGTGGTGTGTGGGACAAAAGGGGAGGGGCTGAGAGGACGGGTAGCGTGGGACAAAAGGGGAGGGGCTGAGAGGACGGGTAGCGTGGGACAAAAGGGGAGGGGCTGAGAGGACGGGTAGCATAGGAAAAAAGGGGAGGGGCTAAGAGGATGGGTAGCGTAGGACAAAAGGGGAGGGGCTGATAGGACGGGTAGCGTGGGACAAAAGGGGAGGGGCTGAGAGGACGGGTAGCGTGGGACAAAAGGGGAGGGGCTGAGAGGACGCGTAGCGTGGGACAAAAGGGGATGGGCTGAGAGGACGCGTAGCGTGGGACAAAAGGGGAGGGGCTGAGAGGACGCGTAGCGTGGGACAAAAGGGGAGGGGCTGAGAGGACACGTAGCGTGGGACAAAAGGGGAGGGGCTGAGAGGACGCGTAGCGTGGGACAAAAGGGGAGGGGCTGAGAGGACGGGTAGCGTGGGACAAAAGGGGAGGGGCTGAGAGGACGGGTAGCATAGGAAAAAAGGGGAGGGGCTAAGAGGACGGGTAGCGTGGGACAAAAGGGGAGGGGCTGAGAGGACGCGTAGCGTGGGACAAAACGGGAGGGGCTGAGAGGATGCGTAGCGTGGGACAAAAGGGGAGGGGCTGAGAGGACGCGTAGCGTGGGACAAAAGGGGAGGGGCTGAGAGGACGCGTAGCGTGGGACAAAAGGGCTACCCAGGGGATGTGTGTGTCGTTCCATGGTCGTCTTTGAGCACGTCCATGCATGGCCAAAGGTCTCAAGCTCGTGTGTGTGTGTGTGTGTGTGGCATGAGGCAATACACTCGGCCTACTGTGGGCTGAAGACTTTAAGCGTTCGTTGGATTTATGATGTGGCCGGCTCTAGATTGTCTATAAATACTTACTGGTTTTGGAAACGGTTTCATTCACACCATCTCTCAATCAACAGAGAGGAGATCATGGAACAGAACTTTTAGTTTTCATGCCGAAACTTTGCTTATTAAACAAGTTAAGTTTTACTAGTAAACTGGAATAAAGATAACAAACCACCTCATTGAGTTCTGCTGTGCAGTAAAGTCTGTCTCTACAAGAGAGTGGTGAGACTTAATGAAGCCCAGTGCATCGCAGGAATGCTAAACAAACACCAGTTTGATCAGTTAAGCACACACACACACACACTCCCACACTTGTGCTAACAGACACACAAACTCATGCTAACAGACACAAACCTTACACACACAGTAATGTTAACACACACACACTCTTTGATAACTATCTTCCCAGCTGTGTCTCTACTATCACACTGCACCATCTCGTAGTTAGTTAGGTTGGTCTCGGTGAAGCTTTGGAGCAGAGCTCTAACAAGCCTCCTCTGTCAGTCTGTCTTCCTGCGTGTCTCAGTTGTAGAGTTCTGGACCGCAGGGTCTTAATGGAACACTATAGCCGAGATAGAACACTGGCCTTCCACAGATAGAACACTGGCCTTCCACAGATAGAACACTGGCCTTCCACAGATAGAACACTGGCCTTCCACAGATAGAACACTGGCCTTCCACAGATAGAACACTGGCCTTCCACAGATAGAACACTGGCCTTCCACAGATAGAACACTGGCCTTCCACAGGGAAATCAGAGCCACACCTGGAAGTGAACAGACTCCAGGTTTTTCTTTTTTTCCTCTCCAAAAGGGATCATATAGATCTTATGGGCCAGGAAGCGCCCACAGTAACAAAGTCGGAGGTGAGAGGTGTAATAAGATAGATGCTTGTGATAAGCAGGGAAGTCCGAGTTGAGATCAGTAGTAAGGAAGGGTTTGCGAGTATTTCCGTGTCCGGTTGGACGATGACGATTAGGTTACGAAACCACATGGAATAATTACAACGTTGTCTATTTTGTCCATTTCAAACCGCCGCAAGCTCAAACCTGGCCTCTGGCCCTCTCCAGCGTTGTATAACTCACTTCTCCCCTCTTTCTCTTGCCCCAGTTCCCACTCCGACCCCCAAAAAAAGATAATTAAAGCAGATGGAGAGGGTTCGTCACGGCCACTAATGATATTTCTCTCCCCCCGACACACACACACAGACAGAAGCGGCAACAGAAGATGGAGGGAGGCCAAACAGCTGCTCTGAGGCTTCCAAAACGCCGCGTGGAGGAACGAGAGAGGAGGGACGACAAGCAACAACGTACCGTCACAAGAGCCGATTCACCCGACGCGGCAAACGCTTCTCTCACCGTGTCTAAGACGCTAAGGTGGCCCAAGGAGATAAAGACGGAGAGGCAGAAGCAAAGCTATTTATGTCTCTTCCAGTTTTTTTTATTTTTATATAAATATATTAATTTTTTGTCAGCGTTGTTTCTATGACTTCCTTTCAAATCCGAGCAAAAGTCCAACGGTGAAAATTCGGAAACGAAATATTCTGAGGGACGTGTAATGGAAAGTTCAAGGGTTTTAACGAGGAGCTCAGAGGCAGAAACAGGAGGAGGGGTGGAAAGCACACACCATCAAGACACACAGAAACAAAGTGACAAGACACACAAAGCGCGGCGGCCCTCTTGATTTATAATCCCGGTTTTCTCTCACATTGGAACATCTAAAGAACTCGACGCCCCCACCCTCAACGCACCCACCCACCCACCCAAATTAAATACCCATCAGTGAAAAAATAAATAAATAAAAGTGGATTGGAAAATAAAGGGGGGGGGGGATTAACGTGACAGTACTGCTTTACTACAGTCGCGTAGCAGTTCCCCCATCCTCCACCCCCCCCCCCCCCCTACGGTTTACCAAGCTCAGCTGTGTTCCTAGACTGGGATCCTACCTCTTTCATATTTACAGACCTTGGCAGACACTCTCCCTGATCCTGTTCTCCACAACACAGCGACGAGGGGCTGTGTGCGTGTGTGTCCCGTTTTTAAAGAGCGTCGTTTAAAAGCCGAGATGTGGCCAAGTGGCTGTTTACATCCCTACTTTAGCAGCCACTTTTCCCACACATGCACGCACACACACACGCCGACCAGGGAGAATATCTGGAACATCTGGGCTCTATACTTGAAGCAGGTTGGAAGACAGAGTGGGAGGGAGGCGGAGACCAGGAGGATGCGTCTCCATGTGGACACAGAGCCACTCCAGCAGCATGGGGACTGCAGAGCCTTCCACACCCACCACATCTCCCAAACCTGGAAGATTTGGGCCATTTTTCTTTTTGGGAATCGGTGTCTGTCCATGAACACAGCTGAGCTGACTGAGGGAGTTGCTCGGGTCACCGGCATCATTCGCTGCGGTTTTCGCTTGTCTGGGCGACGACCTCGATGACGCGCTTCCATCCCCCCCCCCCCCCCCCCGCCGGAGGAAAACACAAACGAAATATCGGAACCGTCGCAAAGTGTGTGTGTGTGAGAGTGTTGGACGGGGACGGGGACCTCGGGAGCATTAACTCGCCCACTGTCTCACACACCCCCTCCTCCCCCCACACACGGTCACCCCACCCCACCTCTCAATCATCGACCTTCAGTTTTTGTCCCCGTCTCTCCACCCTGAAGGTGGAACGATCGATGCCCCCCCCACCCCCCACAACACACCCCCTCCAGACCAGTATTAATGGTGCCAAGGCACTGGATAATGAAGTGTCCAGACACCTATTCAGAGCTGCTATAATGACAAATGCACTGGCCTAAGTGTGTATACAGTAGGTGTGTGTGTGTGTGCGTTGTGTAAGACTGCCACATGGGGTGATTTGAGAAGAGAGGGAGGGAGAGGGAGACAGTGGAGGATGGCAGTCACCTTATCTAACCCCAGACAAGCGGAAAAGCCAATGTCTGCAGTCCACATGTGAAAGGGATTTATCTAAGTCGTCCAATAAAGTCTCTGGACAAAACTCTGGTGAAGGCATGTGACTAAACTTCATTCCTGTCTGCTTTGAGTATTCAGTCACGGGGGCGGACGGTTCCAGGTTATTGACACAGGATGGGGAATAAAGGGGTTGTATCCCAAACTACCAAATCATACAAAGCCTATGAATGGCCTACAGAGAACTATTAAGTCTGAAGTACTTCAGATGCTGTCAGACCGATGATGAAACGTCTTTGGGAACCCATCAGGGTTATTCTGGGGTCTGTCTCCGTCCATCCTCCAGTCCGACTCAAATAGAAATGCTGTATAAATGCACAGTGGGACATTTTCTTGGTGACATCAACTCAGGCAATCCCCCTTGCCACCCCGAAATAGAGAGGACCCCATTAATCAAGTGGGATGGTCTCGACGAGTAGAAGCGAAAGCATCCATCTTTCAGAGCGAGCTCCCGTCGTCTAAAATCTGGGTGATAACGAAGGATGAGTCTCATGTCTGAGTACCACATTAAATAGGGGAGTCTGAACCCAGCTTTGGGCCGAGACTGCATCTGTCAAAGTCAGGGGGGGGGGGGGGGGGGGGGGATCATCCTGGAAATGTTGTGGTTTTCTTCGCCGAACGCCTCGTGAGGGATGGCAAGGAGTTACTCGTGTGATGGAGTCACACGCTGTGCTTCTCTGTCTCTGACCACCTGAGAGCATCTCGTCCAGTAAAAATCCAACCAGGCCGGACACACGTTGTCAGAGGTCGGCACTGGTGTCAGCGTAACCGTAGCGGTTTCTATGGAGATCACAGCCCCAATAACAACCCAGGGAGAAGTGAAAGATGTAGAACTGGAAAAACTACAGAGTATCACACAATTTAAGTAATCAATAAACAATGAAGAAATGAACTTACTCCAAATCCAAGCAAAAGCTTTGTCCAGTATCATCTTGTAACAATGCGTGTGTGCTAGAGTATGCACAAACAGCTATTTTCGTACAGTGTCATAGATACTTAAATGAATGACCCCCGTCTGGCTACGACGAGGAGCAGCAGTGCATGATATAATACAGCAGTGTTTGTGTGTGTTTGTGTGTGTGTGCGTGTACTTAGCTTTAATTATTCATGCAGACAGCAAGAGTAAACAGTGCTTCAGGGCTCTGCACATATGTACTGTACGTGTGTGCGTGGGTCGGGATAGAGCCACTCCGCACGTATGCAGTGACGAAGGACGAACAGCGGAGGATGTAGAACAAGGAAAGGGAGGGGGCGGAGATGGGGGAAAACGACAGACGGGGAAAGGGAGGCAACGAGAGAAAGAGAGGGAAAGAGAGAGAGAGAGAGAGAGAGAGAGGGAAAGAGAGAGAGAAAGGGAAAGAGAGTGAGGGAAAGAGAGAGAGAGAGAGAGAGAGAGAGGGAAAGAGAGTGAGAGACAGAGGAAAGAGAGAGACCCAGACAAAGAGCAAGAGAGAATAAGAAAACTGAAAGACCTAACCTGGCTGCACCCACGATCAGTTCAGTACAACATTGACAGAGAAACGCTGAGCGTTGGCTAATCACTTCCTTTTATGAGAGTCATGTTAAATACTGAATATTCATGGCGAGGGCATAGAGAAGCGTATCACACACACACACTCTTCCCTGTAGCCGTCCTTGGAGGTAATTACAGGGTACGTAATATCCGCATGATGGATGGTCCTTGGAAGACTAGACTAATGACCTGCAGGACAGGAGGTTACACACATCTCTTCTCACCTGCGAAACTTGTGTTTCATTCCATTTTTTGATGGATCGGAAGATATTACAGAACAGGCAAGATATCTGATGCCGTGAGTGCCGAGAGGGAAAATGAGCCCTCCGTCAGCGAAAGAGACGGCAGAGGCGGTGTACTCGTACGCAGCGAAGACTCCGAGTGAAACACGCCCTAGATGTACCCTCTGCAGTATGACCTCATATCCATACAGCGACATCACAGTTGCATCCGCAGGTCATCGTCACGATGGGGTTACCTCGAGCTGCCGTCTCATGAGATGAACACCAGGGTCCTTAAGACAGGCAGGGCTAAACATAGCTCTGGGAGTTAGCAGGTGTGTTGCCATGACAGCAGCAATGTATGAGAAGGCTCTACTAACTGTTAGTTGGAAACGTAGGAAGACGGTCATCTGGGTTGATGACTTCTGCTGCCCTAGACAGGTAAAGAGGGTCTGACGACAGGCCGGATAAACTACAGGAAACATTAAGCCCATATGGTCTGGATGTTTGGTGGTCTGGGGGGCTTTGGAGCTTGAGGGCTCATGGGAATTGTAGTCCAATTAGAGTAATTCTCATAGCACATGGCCGGTACAACAGGAACCCAATATGGACAATGTGTAGGGTGAGATCGTCATGTACAGTACTGTACATTGTGTGTGTGTGTCATATGTGTGTGTGTTATGTGTGCGAGTGATCAGGTTTACCCGGGTGGTGGCAGTGTGTTCCTGATGGAAACATCCCCAACAAGAACAGGTCGCCATCACATCACACTGGGTCCCTGGAACCGGGTCCCTGCGACTAGTTCTAGGTTCTCTACAGGTTCTGTACAGTAGGGAGGCTCCAACAACTCCAACCACAGCTGCTCACCTGGGCTCTGGGACATCAGACTCCCTCCTGGGCCTCTACAGCTTGTTCAGCAACAGCTCGATACCGAAGTTGATAGCATGGTTTACATCTGATGCGGTTTTGATGGGAGAGGCAAGGAGAGGCTAAATCTACAATGAGCACCACCCTCCCCCCCAATGAGATGGGGTTGAGAGACATGCTGCTATGAAGGATAGTGTTAGTAAACTGATTATGCTGTAATGGTTCCACCCCCCCCCATCCCCACACACCCTTCAATAACTCTGAGCATCTGTTTCATCCTTTCTGAGTAAAATGCTGGCAATCTCATTCACAGTATGCTATTACACACACGCACACTTGAAGCGCTGACACGGACTCATCGTTACAAGGGAGTGAAAACAACAAATAAGCACATTTTCAGACGCGCACACGCGCGCGCGCGCACACACAAACACACAGACACAATACTTTGCGGAAATTGAAGTTTTTTTACCCTCTCACGCAGTGGGGATTAAATGTAATCGCAACACACACAAACCCTCAAAGCAAATGAATGGGGGACAGTTTTCCACATCATTTGTTCTTTCATCACTTTATTACATTGTCTGAGCTGTAATAAACCCTGGTGGTGTAAACTCATTCGCTCTCATCAAACCGTACTGTACAAAAGCCTATGAATTACACAAAGGCTCTTCACCACAAGCTTTAAGTACAAGGGCACACGATGAATGAAAAAACAAAGCTCTTGTTCATCCAATTACGTTATGTCACCCTTCAAGCCCAAAACAAACAAAAAAAAACGTTATTGTACTACAACACGATAAAACTATTTTCACAAATATTAGGTGTACGAGAAAAAATAAATGGAGGTTAAAGGTCAGGGAGTGACTGCAGGTCCAAGACTATGCTAGGTAGTTGCAACACCTACTTGAAGTTCTGCCAACGTCATTTTTCTCTGTGCAAGCAGCGCATACCTTTCCGCTAGTACTAATCTCACATAAAACTCTCAGTATGAAGAAGTTGAGGGTCGCCTTTTGTCTCACCGCAAAGGTCTACAACAACACAGTCCGGTGTGTTCTCTAGCCCCTGTTCCGCCAACGGCAATCAAGGGAGACTTTCTCCATAAAGACATGATGGATGAGAAGCTAACTCCCTTCTGACACGACAGAATTGATCTCAGTCCCGGCAGACTGAGACCTTCTGACAACAGATATTAGGTTTCTGTGAAAACAGATACACCTGGTTTGCGTGCTTTCGCTCCTGGGAAAGTTGTTCGTTTTTTTTTTTTTTACTGTCTGGGGCCACTGAAAAGTATAGACTGGAGAGAGTTCCTGTCTGTTGGGTTCTGTCTGAGAGTTCGACAGCAGGGACTGGAGACTGTGTCTGGGTGCCTGCCTGCCAGGAGGAGTGGAGGGTTTCCATGACACCACGTGTCGTTTTAAAGGGAGGAAGTTCATGTCGGGCTGAGCCTCACTCTCTCCGGCTTCTCTGCCGGTCTGAAGGGACACACACACAGACACATACACACACATGTACACCCAATTATTACCATCCAAGGACGCAGAGAAGCCGAGAGTTACAGCATTTAAGCAGAAGGAAGTATTTGAAATCAAATCCAACCTCAGGGTACAATGAATATATTATCTTGTCAACAAAAAGGGTGTCAACCATTTCTGACTATTGTAACCAAACTCTTGTAAACCTGTTGCAAGTATCTGGGCCAACACTCAACTAAACCCAAATACTGGAGCCAGTGGGCTGTTTGTGCAATAGTAACAATAACAACCCCAGCTCTAAATTATAAATGGGCTTGAACTTCTGGCACCGAATGATAGCCAGGGACAATTGGAGACAGCCAAATGGAAAGATGATATAAATCTAAGAAGCTAGATCTATTCATTTAGAACGCTTGATGGAACTTTGGAGAACTCTTCGGGTTAGACTGGGGGAGGGGGAGGGGAGGGGGAGGGCGGGTTGGGATACATGTGTTGGGTGGGGTTTCGATTGGTGGAGGGGCGAGGGTTAGAGAGGGAAGATAGTTTCCATCCATTAGTGGCGTCGCACTAGACACAATCGTAATTCACTTGACATATCTTCACTCGGTTAGCTCATCGGATGAGAACGGAGCAAGACTCTGGCCTCTGCTCAGGGCGACAGGACGTGTCATCATCGCTCGCCGTCGCCCCGGCGACGTACCACAGCACAGCACGCCGTTTCTCTCAGTCTCTCTCCCTGCCACTCTCGGTTTCTCCTTGTGTCTTCTTGTCTCTCCTCGCCTCTCCTCGTCTCTCCTCGCCTCACCTCTCCTTGTGTCTTCTTGTCTCTCGTCTCTCCTCGCCTCTCCTCTCCTCGTCTCTCCTTGCCTCTCCTTGCCTCTCCTCGTCTCTCCTCTCCTCTCCTCGTCTCTCCTTGTCTCTCCTCGTCTCTCCTCGTCTCTCCTCTCCTCGTCTCTCCTTGCCTCTCCTCGTCTCTCCTTGCCTCTCCTCGTCTCTCCTTGCCTCTCCTCGTCTCTCCTTGCCTCTCCTCTCCTCGTCTCTCCTCTCCTCGCCTCTCCTCGCCTCTCCTCGCCTCGCCTCTCCTCGCCTCTCCTCGCCTCTCCTCTCCTCGCCTCTCGTCTCTCCTCGTCTCTCATCACCTCTCCTCTCCTCTCCTCTCCTCTCCTCTCCTCTCCTCGCCTCACCTCTCCTCTCCTCGTCTCTCAGGCTCACAGAGAAGGCCAGGACTGCACGGCACTGGGTGGGGTATCATACTAGCATCCTCCTGGCTGACAGACAGAGACTGTGACAGCTCGATGTGAGCATTTAACGAGAGCCCGATGTGCCCCCCCCTCCTCGGCTCTGCACGCCCCTGTCCTTCACCGAGAGAGGGGAGCTGCCCGAGACGAGCCCATCGGAGTATATCTCGGCGCATGCCGAGTGCGTTTTTCCTCCGCCGACGCAAATGCTGAAACACAAGAGACAAACAGCAAGACGTCGCACGCAGGTAGCCTACCTGTGAAAAGGAGTGGGAGTTTAGAAGGAGGAACGGCGTAGCTACAGTAGCCAATTAAAAGGAACCTTTGCGTGACCTCACTGGATATATTCTGAACCTTGGATATGACCATCCTATTGTCATTCCCTCCATCACCCCCCCCCCCCAACCCAAACATGTTTATTTATGATTGTGTTCAGGGTACAGTCACAGCTTGGTGGTGCCGGAATGGAAGTGCTTGATGTTGTAAAAAACGCATTAGGGTCATTGTACGGTTACCAACTCCTAGCGTGTCTGGGGGACGGTTTTCGGCGTAACACAGAATGGTTCCAGGTTTGAATGGCAGTGAGTGGCTCACCAACGGCTGCCGCACCACAGGTCCTGCAAGCACTCTCAGCAACGCTGTCATGGTAACGCACAGCCATCTTTGACCAAACAACGGCTTTGTATGAAGACCTACTCCAACTCCCACCTCAGGCCTTCAACATTCACACGAGAGCAGACATCCATCTGGACTAATGACCTGAAGATCATCTGTGTCCGTTCAGACTGTCGACAACATGGCGATGCGCAAGCCGCATGCGTGACACGGAGGAGAATGATGCGACCGCCGACACGGACAAAGACGGCACCGTCAACGAACAACACGACTGGAGGTTTCGCAAACAGTCGACACAACAGCCCCCCCCCCCCCCCCCCCCCCCCCCCCCCACTCAGATGTCTGCTTCAAGGAGACACGTGAGAAAACTACAATTAAAGAACAAAGGTAAATGAAAACAATTAGGTGCTGCATTAATGACAATTTCTTCGGGTAAATAATAAGCAGCTGTTATGGAAGGAGTCATAATGTAGCCCAGGGCCTCGGTGACAGAGGCATTGACGGTAATGGACTGGAGATGAATAAATGGATTTGCAGACAGTGGTTTGGCAGATCTGAAAGGTCATCTGTCTGAAAGGAGAGTGCTCCCAACACACATACAGACATACACGCGCACAAAAATACACACACCATGACCATGCCCACCACTGGGTTTAATGTGGCTAATGTAGAGATAATAACATCTCAACTAAACTGTTTGGTCTGCTTAATGTACTGTACTGTTGTGTGTGTGGGTGTGTGTGTGTGTGTATGCAGGCTATCCGCTAAGCTAATGGCACATTTTGTCCTCCATCTATTTTGCTCCCTCTTTCTCAATCCCCTCCATCTCCCACTTCCTTATTTTCTTACCAAAGCCGTGTTTAATTCTTATTTTTGATTGGTCGTAACACCGATTATAATGCCTAATTGCTCTCACCGATTGGCCGCCGCCCCTTGGCCAGAAGTGTGTCTACCCTTTGAGCCGGAGCATTTCAGCCTCCGGTGGGACGAGAGGTGGATGTTGGCTAAGGGAGAGAATATGAGAGGGTGTTTGTGCATGTGTGTACGTGTTCATGTATGTGTGTAATGGTTTGTTTGTGTGTACATGTGCGTGTATATGTGTGTGGGGGAGCTAGTGTGTGTGTGGGGAGAGGAATACACTGAGTGGAACAACGGGTGCAGTGTGTCTGTCTGGAAAGAAAACATTCTCAGAGAGAGACAGAGACAGACAGAGAGACAGAGAGACACAGAGAGAGACAGAGAGAGAGAGAGAGAGACAGAGAGAGAGAGTGAGAACAGATGGCTGACTGTTGCTTCAGTACATCCCTTGCTCACCCTTAAAATAAGAGCTGTCTGGGACACAGATCCTCATTGTGAACCCCTACCTCTGGTTCAACTTGAACCACTCTAGGCCTCTTCCGCACAGACATGCAGTCCGCAACACAGAAACACTACCAGTTTCTTGTCTGTCACCCTTGCTGAATAGACTAAACTCATGTCTGGTTTAAAGAAACACAGAAAAAAAGCTTTCAGGGAAAGTTCACATCTTTCTTTTAAAGGCGCTTTTACAGACGTCATATCGGAACTTTTGCTGACATTTTTGCCTTTGAACTTTCACCCCGATTGTGTTAGCAGGCTGGTGAGAGATGACACACCTGTGAACTTTAAGCGTCTGCTTCAGAGGCAGGTGCCTGGCACCTGCAGCATACCTGCAACATCCTGGTGGCCTGGTACCTAGTTCTGGTACTAGGGAGTCAGGTGGCTGAGCGGTGAGTGAATCGGGCTAGTAATCCGAAGGTTGCCAGTTCGATTCCCGGTCATGCCAACTGATGTTGTGTCCTCGGGCAAGGCACTTCACCCTACTTGCCTCGGGGGAATGTCCCTGTACTTACTGTAAGTCGCTCTGGATAAGAGCGTCTGCTAAATGACTAAATGTAATGGTACTAGATTGCTAGATTGCTATATCCTGATCCTGATTCTAAGTCTTACTGCTTACTTCTGGTAGTAAATCTTAGTGCTATACCCGATTCCAGAAACTTCATCTGAGCCCCGGTTTTCAAACTTGTCATTAACCTGAGGGCCAAATCATGAGTGAATGGGATGTAAGTAAATGTTGTTGTGCGTGTAGACACATTTGTGTGCTGCGATGAAACACACACACTCTGTCCCACTGAGACACAAGAGAGGGCAAATGTCACAGAAAGCCACAACCCCCCGAGGGACCCCCCCCTCCCTGTGGTGAGGTGGCTAGAGCAGTCGAGAGCAAGGACACAAGAGGGCGGTGGGGGGGACACGCCTAAACGCCAGCGTGGTGAACCCACATCTGGTTCTGGGGTCGGGAGAGGACAACCCGGGTTGAAATTGCCACTGCGTGCACGAGAGCCCAAAGGCTAAAGCGTTCCGTTAAATCCGGGATACCCAAACCGACACACACTACAGGAGGTAATGACACACTAGAAAAAACTTAAACCCCCACTAGTTCAGGGATTAGAATCGAGCCCCCCCTCTTATGAGGAGAAGTTCCTCTCTCCACAGGAGGTGCTGCGGAGGCAGGCCTTGAAGACAAACTTCCAAAAAACAAGGGCATGAATTATCTTGACAAAATCCCAAACTCAAATAAAATCGGGAGATTAATCTCAGTGAAAATCTGATGTCCTAGACTCCCCCCCAATGACACAAAAGACATCTGGTCCAGATGTTTAACACTTGCTCACTGACGGCACCTCTCTCTCTTTTCCCCCTCTCCCTCTCCCTCTCCCCCTCTCCCTCTCATCTCTCTCTCTCTCTCTCTCTCTCTCTCTGCGTTTATCTCTCGATCTCTTTGATCTCATCTTTTTTTTTTCACTGTTCTACCTGTCTAGATTTGAGTCTCCATTTGTTTAGGTATTCATTCTCTTTATATTGTTTTCTTTAGATGTTCTCATCCCTACAGATCTCTCCCCGCCCTCCCCCTCTCTCTCTCTCTCATCCTTCCAGCTGTCCAGGAAATCCCTAAGTAATGGGATTGACAGTGGCATTGTTGGCTGTTAAGTAATCAGATAGGGGCTACTATAAAAATATTTGGCACTGTAGCTATCCACTTTCTCGCCGAACAGCTGGTTGCAACGGAAACAAAACAATCTCATAACTGTGAAGCTGTTCAGACTGTGTGCAAAACTTATTTGCACAATTGTTCAAACAGCAATCCCGCCTGATTCATGCATAAAAGATACACCTTGTAATGAGCCATGCAAGGACATGTTTTCTTGGAACAACATTGAGTGTGACGCGGAGGAAAACATACAACCTGACTGAAAAGAATGGACTAAATGTATTTTATATACTGCAATACTGCATCTGTGTTACTGGTTACCAAATACTGGTTGGTGACTTACGTTCCAAATGAGTTATATTAAGGCCAAAGATTTTATGATAGAGACATTTCTTTAGTGAAGAACAGTACAGGATTTAAAGACAAACAAATCACGGATTGTAGTTTGTGTTATGGATTATTCTTAGCAGCATGATTTGGTGAACTTCAACCAGTATGTGAGGGATATTGGATAAAAAGGCTTTACTATTGGTGGATTTGATCAGCGTTGGTTGGATTCTCAAAATGACTGGGATCTCGTTAGAAAGACCAAGAGCTTTAAAAGATGGGCAAAAAAGATTTAAAATATTGAGTAAATAGTCATTTATATGGAGCAAAACATCCTTAGCTGACCCTACGATCGTAGAGAACGAACACACAGAGACATACATATATCTTGAAAGTTAAAAAAGGTGGACAGCATTGCACACTTTTTAGAATCGCTCTGGTGGCAGGATCATTACCAGACGTGCGACTGCTAGACATTTTCTCGGTAACTAGAAGGAGAATAAGGAGAGTAGGACCAGAATGAGACGGCAGTTTTTAGATGACTAGAGTTACAAGTAACACATTTGATACGGCTCCACGGAGAGATGAAAAGGAGAGTAGGAGAAAGAGAGAGAGAGGCAGTCTGTGAAGTGTTTAGTCCTGAAAGTTGAGAAAATATGGAAAATGGCTTGTCTGAGTCCTGTCTGGCCACACAAGAAGGTCAAAACACACACACACACACCCACACACCCCCACACACACACACACGGGTCCATTGGCCTACACTGCCTGGGGTGACAGATTGTGCCCTTTGAAAGCAAAGACATTAAATAATGCAAAGCCAGCCAAAACGCTGACGAATGACATCTGCTAGCTTCTGTTTTACAAAGTGACACCAAAAACTTATATTTGCAGAGTTTCTGAGTTTCTCCAAGGATTCTGAAACTTTAATAAGTTACTCTGTCTTAGAGTTGTCTTAGAGTTATGTAAGGCACAATCCATGCTTTTTACCTCGACATTAGCGGAAGATAGAGGGATCATGCGTTACAGGAACAGCATCTCAACTCCGGACTAGTCAAAGTTCTCAAAAACAAAAAGTCCCATAAAAAAAGGTTCACTTTGAAAATGAATTATGCCACTAATGGTATGGTGCAGCTACGGTGCAGCTAGACTCACGCATGCATCTGTGAGCACAAAGGCCCACCCCAAAGTGTACGGATCTGCGACGGCGTGTGGTAAAGCTCACGAGACGACCGCCTTAACGGCTTTGGAAAGCCTATCCTGCTGACATTTTCCATTCATAAAATTCCTGGAAAGAGGGATGAGGGAGGAAAAGAAATCAGACTGGTTTGTGTGTCTGTAAAACCTGTTTTCTTTTATGATTGTTTTTTCACTGTGACCGGCAGTCGACCGGTTCAGCCAGACGTTTGTGTGCCGCCACCCACTCGCCTCACGTTCTTTTTTTGTCTTTTTCCATTAGGAAAAAAAAGGAAAAAAATATAACAATATTAAAAGGCTATATTTGCTGAGCGTGCCTGCTGCGAGGAGCGGTTAGGAATGAAAAGTGTTTATTACATGGAAAGGTCTCACTTCACTCTGCGTATTATAAAAAGTCGTCCTCCGATGGAACTTTCCGTAAAGCCCCCTCTCCTGCAAACCCCAATTTCGAAAATGCTTTTCTAATCTCCCCCCCGAAATAAACTGTGTTTTGTTTTTCATTAAAACAAGTCTCCTAGACATATTTTTGGATCGACGAATATTTGCTATTCCAATTTCAAGTTTTTTATCAGTTGCAGTGATACTTTCTCAATAAGAAACGCCTCAAAACCTCCCATTGCAAATAATCCGTTATACCCTCACAAACATTTCCAATCAACACCTAAATCGCAATGACAGTAAATTACTTGATGTCAAACTGTCTATCAAGCAGGTTATGGTTGATGGATCGACAAGACATTGTTTTCTTCGGAAACCCTCTCAGGATTATTGATGTCGCAGGATTCCTCCTCAATCTGGGATCACAGCCACAGGATTAGTTTCTCCGCTCCATAACTCTCGCCAACAGCAATGGTGAGCCATAATAGACCTACGACACTGCAAGACCCCCCCCCCTCCCCCAGAGCATTTCAATATAATCCCTCTTACACCATAATAGCTGCTCATGCTCTTATGAAAGATAATTAATCACTGTTCATTAGCTGGTTCATCCTCCTATCATTCACGGAGGCCCTTTGTTAAGGACTTGTCCCCAAAACCCCAGTCTCATTAACACCAAGCACCGCGGACCACAGCGCTGCGTGATAAACAAGACTGCCGCGGTCTTTGTACTGTACATGAAAAGAAAAGCTGTTTCGAATGCCATGAGCTTGCTCGGTGACCTAACAAGCTGGGATGCATTCTTTACACACAGATATGCACACACTCATACTTGAAAGCACACACTCGAACACATCCGAGCAAACACACACACACACACACACACACAGTCCTCCCCCAGACCCACATATTTCCAGGAACACACACACAGAACAGTCAAGTAATTAGGCAAGAGGTTGCGTAGATTTTGGTTTCTCTTCATACAATAACATCAACAGAGACAAGAATGCTTTTAGAAACAGAATACCTATTTCTTCATCACCACTTCCTTCTTCCAATTTATGAGGACTTGTGGCATGTGATGAACGCATTTTTCCACAGTCAAACAATGTTAATTGGGCTTAGCATTTCTCACAATCACAACAATCAATATGGAAGTCTTCGTACATCACAGCTCCCATAATCCCCCTGTCTCTGGAAGAAAAAGCTCATTAGGCCTCCAAGAATGGAACCAAATATGATTGGCTGGCTGCTGGCTCTGGCACCTGTGATGTAAATCCCTCCAGGGTTAGAGAGGAGGCTAACAGGGTGGGCTGGTCTATGCTAGTGTGGATCAAGGCTAAGCTAACGTGAAGGGGTAGCATAGCCAATAAGCTAATCGCAAACCCCAATGTTTAGACAGGGCGATTAACTCCATCAGTGGCTTCGGATCCCAGGGAATCAAAGTAAAGTGTGTGTGAGGGAGGGGGCCAACACAGGGGAACATGCAACACAAACACAAAATATGAAAACCCAAACTTGCGTGGCCTGTAGCCTGACGAAGACCACACTGTTCTTGGCCCTGTGGAGAATGATGTGTGTGTTTGAGTGGGTGTGAGTGAGTGCTCGGAAGAAACAAACATACTGGGCTGCTTTCACATCATTAAGGCTTATTTTGCATCTCCACAAGGAGGAGAGAGGGAGAGAATTCAAGCTATAAGGTTAGGGGGGCACTCAGAAGCTGTAGCTCGCAATCTTTATGTATGAGGAAAAAACGAGTGTGGATGCATGTGTGCGTGCATGGGTGTGTCTGTGTGTGTGTACGTGTCATGTGTTTGTGCGTGTGTGCGGCCGCGATATGGAAATCAACCAGAAGCCCCAGTGTGGAGCACCCAAACACCGGAGGCCATGCGGCCTAAGACGCCAGATGGAATCTATAAGGATCTCTTTCGGTGCTGCGCTACATTGGCAGCTGAATGTAGGCTGAGTACAGTACATCATTGAATGATTGAAGGAAATGATAACCTATTCTTATTAAAGACCTCGTGAAAAAAAAATAGCTTCCTATATATAAAAAAAATAGAAGATTCTCCGATTTTGAAACATACGTTTCAGCTTCTTCTGGTGACGTGCTTGGCAGGTCTGACAAGACTACAAATGCAGAGCCAGAGGAGGTCCCCAATCTGCCTCAGGCTCGACATCATGGACCCGGGCCTGCTGAATATGCATGTTCAGACGAAGCCTTCAAAAGGAACATACGTCCTCTCAACATCTCTCCCACTCGTCCACCGGACCGTATCCATGGTTCCCCCGGTCTTCTTCAACCATGCTCTTTGGGAAAGGACGATCAAAGAGCGTCCGCCCACCAGGAAAGGACTTGAGGCTCGACTGACATATAGGTGGTCGAGAGAGGGAGAGAGAGAGGGACCGAGAGAGGGAGAGAGAGAGGGACCGAGAGAGGGAGAGAGAGAGGGGACCGAGAGAGAGAGAGAGAGAGAGAGAGAGAGAGAGAGAGAGAGAGAGAGAGAGAGAGAGAGAGAGAGAGAGAGAGAGAGAGAGAGAGAGAGAGAGAGAGAGAGAGAGAGAGAGGACGTAATGAGCCGACAAAAGAAAAAGCGGCACGTCCCAATCGTCTCCCACGGTGACCGTTCTCCGGAGTGACGATCACAGAGCTGTGATCCAACACGGCGACGCCCGCTCGTTCTGGCAGAGCTGGTTAGCGTGTATCTAGGGCAGCTCTCATCAAAACCCCCAGCTCCATGACTCTCCACCTCGGGGGGGGGAGGGGATCTCTTTGATGCCGCCGCCACGTGACGTGGGGAAGACGCTCGCCCAGCCTCGGATGGCGCGGCGATAGAAGGCAGCGATAGAAGGTTCCTCAAGGAAGCAAGGGATGATGATACGCGCATGGACCGAGTGGCCTGGGTGGTCTGTTTTGATGGTGTGGTCGACAACAACCCCCCAGGACACAGTCCTCGCAGTACGGTCA
>NC_090070.1:10182066-10222066 GCF_038355195.1 Osmerus mordax | reverse complement strand
GAACAATGTGGAGAGAGGGGGAAAGAGAGACAGAGACTGAAGGCTATTATCTGTAAATAGCATAAGCTGCTGGAGGCATCAGGACAGCCTCGCATGCGAGGGCCGCTGTCTTCGTACAGAATGTGAAACTGACAAAGGCATCCGCCGACGGACGACCAATCAAACGCTGCGGAGGATCTACTCCCCCGACGTGTGATTGGCTGGACCCCACGGTCACACCAGCAGCTCTGCCCTCTCTGGCCTGTGGTACGACAAGGGTCGCGCTGGGGCACAAAGTCAGAACCAACGCGGCGTAATCCTCAACAAGGCACAACGCAGGCGTGATCCACGTAAGATTCTGTCACATACTGTCAGTGTTTGTGCCGAGGCTTTGATAAAGCCCACACGCAATAGGCTATTCCAGAGGTTCCAGCTTGACTCCTCCCCCCCCCTCCAACTGCTCACACGCAATAGGCTGTTCCAGAGGTTCCAGCTTGACTCCTCCCCCCCCCTCCAACTGCTCACACGCAATAGGCTGTTCCAGAGGTTCCAGCTTGACTCCTCCCCCCCCCTCCAACTGCTCACACGCAATAGGCTGTTCCAGAGGTTCCAGCTTGACTCCTCCCCCCCCCTCCAACTGCTCACACGCAATAGGCTGTTCCAGAGGTTCCAGCTTGACTCCTCCCCCCCCCCCCTCCAACTGCTCACAGCCAGGCTTTCTCCCATATTTTAAATAAACACGTCAAGTCTTTTTTTGTTTGATTATTCAAACGAGAGGGCTAATTTGTGTCGAGGGGGGGGGGGGGGGAATTGGAGAGGCCGGTCCGAAACAAATGGATTCGCTCCCCAAAGCTCCCGTTGAAACCGTGTCAGATCAGACTGAGAGCACCGCTAACACGCCACACATGTGGAGAACACCAGATCTCTCACCCCCCCCCTCCCTCCCTCCCTCCCTCCTCCGCCCCCCCCTCATTTCTTTCCTCATTTCTCTTGCTCTCTCTGCTTTTTTTCGCTTGTCTCTGTTGAACGGTGACCCAGGGCTCTTACAGTGGCTTAGCTACAGTGGCTTAGCTACACTGGCGCTGATGGTCGTACTCAAGACGCCCGCTGAGTGGACAGTTTCAGCTGCGCGCAACTTCCCCTTTTCAGTCGTTCGCTTTCTGCAAGTTTGAGTGAAAGAAAAAATCAAAACGGCTCCTGGCAACAAGTTTCACTCCGAATAAAGAGCACAGAAACCGAAAAAAAAGTCCAAGAACAAAAATAAAATGGAAACATTCGGAATCAATCAATTGTCATCAGCCCGCATGCAATCCGACTTTACATCCACCTGCATCCCATCCTGAATCTCCCTCTCCTCTCTCCCATAGATGACAGTTTTCAGTATCAGCTCTGTGTGCCCCTCTCTCATGTGGGTGGACTGATAAGGTACCAGGACTACGGCTCACGGCCGAGGTGAGTGACTCATGGTGATATCTATGGCACCGGCGCTCGAGGGGTTAGGGGGAGTGGGGGGGGGGGGGGGTGACATGAAGGCAATAATAATCTCCCCTTCCTGGAGGAGATGGTTGAGCTGATGGGGGGGCCCGTGAATGGAAATGTGTCACGACAATCATCGGCGTCTTCTCCAGAGGCAACCCACACGTGCTGCCAAACTGTGAGAGGATGACTAAACAACTGCACGCACACACACACACACGCACGCACAAGCAGTACCCTAGCACTGCAGTGTGTGACACCACACAGAACATTCAAACTATGATTCCACTTCCCTAGGCTATGCTACAGTAGGAAAGCACTGGGTCTGTCTGTGTGTGTGTGCGTGTGCACTTGGGAGAGAGGTTAGGTGCGGTTGCAGACATTGTATCACACACAGTGGTCCAGAGAGGTCACACTAACACAGGCACACCCACACACACAGACACACACAGGCACACACACACACTCACCCACCCACACACCCACACCCACCCACCCACCCACACACACACACACACACACACACACACACACACGTTGTGAGTCACACAGCAGCTTCACAGGCTCTTCTGCTCTTCTTCGATCCTTGGGAGTGGTTGACTGTGTATCTGGGTGTGTGTGTACATATACACGCTGTACTATACAGTGCTGTCGCTGTATGTTTCCACAAAGGTTTTTCCTGTGGGTTTCTTTGAAAGCATGCCTGTGTATGTTTGAATAGCAAACCTAGCCTTCTCAAACGCAGGACAAACACGTGGAAGAGAAAATCATTCTGAATGCACAGCTGAATGTGCTGTATACAGGAGTCGCCCGCTTCATGTCAAAGCCAGCTCTTCAAAGAAAATTGAAGGACAAGAGAGGGAAAGCAATCTTTGGGTGAGGAGTGTGTGTGTGTGTGGGGGGGGGGGGGGGGTGGATGATAGAAATGATAGAAAATAAGAGGAGATAGGACAACCAAGAAGTCAGTGAACCTCGCCACAATGGAAAACAGAGAGAAGCAATATGAATCTGTAACATCCTTGTTTGGGAGCGAGGTGTGAGCGGACGGCTCGGACCAGGTGAACTCCTTCAGAGGAGGACAACGGCAGAGAGAGAGAGAACGAGAGAGAGAGAGAGAGAGAGAGAGAGAGAACGAGAGAGAGAGAACGAGAGAGAACGAGAGAGAACGAGAGAGAACGAGAGAGAGAGAGAGAGAGAGAGAACGAGAGAGAGAGAACGAGAGAGAGAGAACGAGAGAGAGAGAACGAGAGAGAGGGGAAAAGCTCAGAGGCGGCGGCGCCGTCGGTGTGCGGAGGCGCTCGAACGAGGCTCGCTCGAGAAAACACAAAAAGAGAGAAAAAAAGCGACAGAAAGCGAGAGACCTTGTTTTGTGGAGAGGGAGCCAAAAGCCAGGAGATAATGCACGCTCGGAACCCAAGAAGGGAGCTGACCCTGGCCGGCACTGCGTCGCGGACAAACACACGGGCCTACACACGCCTGCTGTGGGACCGTGAGGTTGTTGAGGGTGATAAGCAGTAAAAGCATGTTGGAGTGGAGGGAGAGCCGTAAATAAAGTATGTCACTTCCTGTCAGCGGAGAGCAGCTGTTGGAGGATCTGTTGCTCGCCAACTAATGTGCTAACTGTTAAACGTGGCGCGATGCGGCGATATCAGCCGCTTCAAAACTGCATCCGATAGGACGAAGGATCAAATTCGAGTGTTGGACCAGATCACGCATGAAATATCACGGGCAAAGCCCAGGAAGAAGACGGGTATTGTTTTTGAAGACAGTGCTTTTGTCTCGAGTGTAATTGAATTCCCAGGCCCGAAAATTGTCTTATTTAGAGGGCTGCACTGTGTTAGTCTCAGACAGAGGGATTGGGGGGTTAATCAAGTTAGAGTGGACAGCGAACGATCTCTGCTTTGTCTCAAACGTAATAAAAAAGACGTCTGGAACCGACAAAGGTGCACCATCTCTTCTGTGATGGGGCCTCCTCATACAGCAGGGCATAAAGTAACAGGCAATTACTTTATGCGGAAACAAGTCACTCCTAAGTACTCTTTTATTGTAATATCGAACACGTGTAACCAGATTAATGTTCAATGCCTTAGAACTTTGTTTCAGACATCTGTTGTTTATAATGAATGGAACAACGACATAGCAAATGAAGCCGTCCGTGGAAAATGGCACCTTAATTAAAAATCGTTATATTAAAACGCATATAAAAATCCTGGCACGTTCACGCCACCATCTGTTAGACTGCCGCCCATCATTCCTTGAAATGATGTTGTAAAAAGGGGATGATTTATCTACTGTTATTCATAATTCATGAACATCTGCCAAGACTCGTTTCGCACTCAGATGTAGTCAAGCATTTTGATGATCTTGATGCTTTCTTACAAACAATACATAGTACGTTTAAGGAAAACTAAATCTGTAATTGTATAATCTAGAATTGTGATTCAGTTTAAACAGATTCAGTTCAAACAATGTAATCATTTACTTCCTCAGCAGTCTTAGCCAAAAAAGTCAACAACGTCAACCTTGCAGTTCAATTCCGGATCCAAGATGATCTAGAGTCTACACTGTCCTTTCATGACCATCCATTCACAGATTAGCCCACAACCAATCCCTTGTCACTGTCAACTCGCCGAGAGAATAATAACTGAAACGGCATTCCTAGGATGTGTTCACGAGGGGGCCACAGACTGACCTCGTGATCAAATCTACAGTAGATCTGGATTTATGATAACAATGGTGTAAATAGTGCTTGCTTTGCCTTTAGGCACTAGCTCACCAGAGCTTAGGCGGGTGTTAGGATGCTGGAGAGACGCTGTATATCTGTATTAGGGTCGTAAAAGCTGTCCTGTGAATGAGCACGGTTGTCATTCTGGAAAATGTGCTGTGGATAAGCAGAACAGAGAGCAGCGTGTGAGGTTCTGCAGGAGGGAGATTGGTCTCGGTATTGTACGGGAGAGAGTCTGCTTTCCTGGCTTTTACTCTGTGCGCTTGTGTTTGCTAACTGTGCAGAGAGAGAGAGCGTGTGTGTGTGCGCGTGTGTGTGCGTGTGTGGGATTGGAGTGCGAGACGGACACAGATGTGGAGGGAGTGCTCAGGAGGATTTGGTATCTCACCCCCACTCCTTCCTCCCCTCTCTCCCTCCCTCCCTCCCCCACATACAAACACTTTCACTGACTATTTCACCCTCTTTCCCTCCCTCTTACGAACAGACTTTCTCTTAATCTCTCTCTCTCCAGGCAGTGAACAGTTCCCTTTGACCCCATCTCTATTCCTACATGTCCTCTTTCCTGCTTCCACTCTCTCTTTCCCTCTGACTATCCTATGGACTGCAATCCAATTAGCGTGGACCCTCAAGGCGCCACTGCAACACTAAGTCCTCATCGAGACACTGTTTACTACTATCTGCATACAACTACACAGATGCTTTAAAAGAAAATGGTACACCCACAGCCAAATATATTCTATTTTCAAGTATCTGGAAAACATAACACATAGTAGCTATAATAGATCATTACTGCACAGAGCAATCTGGCAGATGGAAAGTTCTCATCTTCGGGTCTAACATAAACATAAGAAATCCCTTCAATTGTTTGTCAATGCTGGGTTATATGACAGAAATGTACAGTACATTTCCTTCTTTTTGGGGGGGATGGGGACTTGACGATGACAGAGTTTCCTGTCTGTACATGCTTGCAAACACAAATAGATTCAACAGCTCAACAGGAAGCCTGGTTGGTACATACTTCATCCCTCCACTCAGGTCAAGACCAAACGGAGCACAAACCCGGCTGACAAAACACAGGACGTTCTGCCGGGCGCAGCTGCGCTGCTGAGAGACGACTCGCACGATCACGCCATAACGGCTTATCTAATAGTGGCACGCTTTGGCGATCATATGTTTAATCTCCTGTGAGATCGACGGGGAGTGAATCATTGTTTGGCTCGTCTTCATTTTCTACTCATTAAACAAACATTGAGGAATGCGCCTGAATTGCACGAGTAATCAAACGGTTGTTGTATCACTTTACGGCCTGATGAGTTTAGTCAGAAACACCTTGAGGGGAATTTGAGGGAGCTTGTGTTTAGATAATTGATTGTGCTGGGAATTATGCCAGTGGCTATGTGGCTATGTAGATCATGCTAACCACTCGACCCCATGAACCCAGAACAAAACCACAACCCCATTACTCTCTCTCTGTCCTCACCTTGCCTGTTTGGCACAATGCAGGTGTAAGTCACACTTGATCATTAGACGGTCGACAAGTTCTTTCCAAAGACAATATTTGCCTTCGTCCTGACAAGGTATTCACCACTGAAGTGATGTGCAGTGTGTTGCTGTTCGCGAGGGTCTTCTATTCATCAGGGCTGATCGAAGACAATTATGACAGTGCCTCTTGGCTACTATGTCTAAACCACCTTGTTAGCCATGTGACACACTGTGATTCATTTTCACTCAGGGCTCTGGTATGCACACTGACGGTCTGTCTACACTGCTAAGTAATATTAATACTTCACATTTATTTATTGAGTTCCTATGGACTATATTCCTATATGGCATCATCTCTTGACTCTATGTTCAAATATATGGACGACAATAAAATATCCAATGACCACAAGCCCTCTATCTATGCAAATCATGAAACAGTCCTGCAGTTTAGGTGTGTAAAGGAGACGGCGATAGCAACTCCTCCTCCATGGTGATTCTGTACGCCCAGGGTGATGCGTGGGTGTTTCTAGATGTTTTGTAAACTGTTCCGTGGGTAAGCAGGCTTCACATGGACTCTCCATAATGGATGTTCTCCATCTCCTCTCAGACCTAATTAGTTCGGGATGAAGCTCCAGCGAATACCGAGAAGAAATGATGTTGTTTGATTGGCCCACACCATCTACCCCAACACACACACACACGTGCTTGAGAGTGGGAGAGATCTTCATTAACATAACCGCCCAATCAGACCACCCAGGAGAGGGGGGGTGATGGTGTGTGTGTGTGTGTATGGTTCCAATAGTGTCTGTTTGACCGACGCTTTCCGTGTTGCCCTGTCGTCTCCATGAACAACAACAATTACAGGATAATGGAGGCGAGGTGCGTTCAGGGAATAAAGGTCAAAAGAGAGATGTGAAATGGAGGTTCTGTAGACGGTACAATGGTGAGCAGGAGAGCATCGAGGTTTCCCCTTTCTGGCCATCTCTGTTGCTGAGTGGATTTCATCTTGGGTTGGGAGGAGCATTTGCATGAGGTGTGTGCGTTGAGTGTGTTTGTGGGAAAGAGACAGAAAGCGAGGTAGCGCGCTTGAGTGTGAGTCTATGCATGTTCTTGCTCAGTGTCTCTCCAACTAGCCTGCCTCTTGTGCACCCCCTATAGTTGGCTTCCTCACAAATCCACAGACCCCACACAGAACCAGTGTCAATAAGCCTCTCTCGATATAACATCACTCTCCAGAGCATACCTCAGTCAGGGTAAGTCCATCATTATGTGTATATAGGTGACAGACTGTGTGTGTGTGTGTGTGTGTGTGTGTGTGTCAGACCAGTGTCCCTCATGTCGGGCATGTCCCTTAGGTATTGACTGCGTGGGACTGCCAGGCTAAGACACACATGCACACAAACACACACACACACACACAAACACGCACAGGCTACGGAAAGCAAACCACTTAGTATACTTAGCCTACGCGGCAGGAAAAAATAAGAAGTTTGAGATTTAAATGGAAATGACCCCTGGTTTGGAATTCTGTAAATGCTTTTTAGAAAATAAAGGAGGTGGTGTTGTTTGTATGTACTTCCTGTTTTAATGAGCTTGTGCTACTGCTAATAGAGCCCGCCTGGCCAGACTGTCCCTTTTACTGAGCTAATTTAGGCTGCGCTACACTAGCAACACAATGACAGGGAACCAGAGAGCTCTCAACACCTCGTTAAGAAATGGAAACACATTTTGGAGACATTTTCCTCCCCCTCCTCTTCCTTGTGTCTGTCTGTGTGTGCACGTCTGTGTGTGTGTGTGTGTGTGTGTGTGTGTGTGTGTGTGTGTGTGTGTGTGTGTGTGTGTGTGTGTGCCCGCATGTGTGTCTGTGTGCTATATCATGTGAAGAGAATTTATGGTATTCTTTGACCGGGAGTAGATAAAGTTGCTCGGCTCGTTTGTGTGTTACACAACCTGGAACGACAAGCCGCTGATAAACAAATCACTGTTAAAAGCTGACAACCTACTTCGTTGACTTAAGAGTTCTTAAAATTATATCCTAATGATATAAAATTATTCCCTCACCTGAGCGGTGAGGGAATCGGGCCAGTAATCATAAGGTTGCCACTTCGATTCCCGGCTGTGCCAAATGACGTTGTGTCCTTGGGCAAGGCACTTCACCCTACTTGCCTCGGGGGAATGTCCCTGTTCTTACTGTAAGTCGCTCTGGATAAGAGTGTCTGCTAAATGACTAAATGTAAATATCCGAGCCCTCTACCATGTCTGTCATCCAGCCTTGGCTTTGAAACAAAGAGTTAAGGACTGTGTCACTACGGCGTCGGCTGCTTCTCCCGTTCAAGCAGCGACTCTTCCACTCATCCTACACTCATCCTACACTCATCCTACACTCATCCTACACTCATCCTACACTCATCCTACAAGCATGTCCTTGGTCACGTCACGAGTCACATGAGTCACCTGATTCACCTGAGTCACATGACTCTCATGACTCACATGAGTCACATGGTCCTCAGGTGCGGTGCAGTCGTGTAAGGATGAGAAAAAAGGTTGAAGGTTCAGTGAAAAACATCTAATCTTCCCACAACATCTACCCTGAGGCACTGTCAACATTGACACTAGTATGCAACACAGCGAGTCCAAGTGAATTGTTTAGGACTTGTTTGAGATACTGGATGTACTTGATGCTCTTGCAGAAGGACTGAAAAGTACCTTGTCAATTTGCTCACTGCTGCAACACTCAGGCATGACCCAAAATAAAGGTGTCAAAAAACCGAAACAATCCACAAAGCTTTAGCATGGCAGACCAAAAAAAGTGTTGTCTAAAAAATTGAAAGTCTGCATTGTTTTACTGGGATTCCCCAAAGAGTTTCTTTTATTGGTGAGATTAGGTGAGATTTTTACATCATTAGCCGGCGTCCACAACTTATTTCAGCGCTGGACAACTCAGTGTGATGCAACAGCCACGAAAGGACTGTAACGTCTGACTCCATCAGCGGTCTCGATCTGCGTAGAACGTTAGCGATACCGAAGAGCATGCCGGCATGCATGGTACTGTTGATTGAACTAGCACTTACATTTTTTTAACCTTTATTTAACCAGGCAGAATCATTATGAACAAATTCTTATTTTCTGTGATGGCCTGGCAAAAGGCAGAAGCTTTTTGAGGGAGAGGGGAAGGGTGCGTTATCGGAGTTTTCACGTCTTCAGTCTTCTACTCTTACTGGTAGCAAAGCCTAGTATTTTTTAGCATTAGCACACAGAGTAATATTATTATTTTGTTGTCATTTTAGCAGACGCTCTTATCCAGAGCGACTTACAGTAAGTACAGGGACATTCCCCCTGAGGCAAGTAGGGTGAAGTGCCTTGCCCAAGGACACAACATAATTTTGCATGACCGGGAATTGAACCGGCAACCTTCTAGTAACCTTCTGATTACTAGCCCGATTCCCTAACCGCTCAGCCACCTGACTATTAAAGGATGGCCTATGGCCCGTGCTAGTGTTTGCCATTTTAGCTGCAGTTGCTTTATATCAAATGATAGCATGCTAACGCCAAAACTGAGACTGGCAGTCGTGTTGTCGCACATACAGTAGCCTACTGTGTACAGTGCGAGAGGCTGTCAGGAGAGGTCTTTTCTGATGCCTCAGGGTTCACTTGTCTTATCCGTGATAAGCTGTGCGACAGAATCCGTCAGTTAGGGACAGGGAGGGCGTGAGAGCGAGCGACAAAGAGACAGAGGGAGAGAGGGAAAGATGGAGGGAGAGAGAGACAGAGAGAGAGAGGAGTCTGGGGCTGCTGACCAGTACGAAGAGGAGACCAAGTGTGTGTGTGTGTGTGTGTGTGTGTGTGGGGGGGGGGGGGGGGTTAGGTCAGCAATGGCCAGCAGGCCCAGCAGTGAGCACAGAGAAGAAGGAGGGGCATGGAGCAATAACAGTGGTTAGGGTGGTGATTACGGTGGGGGAGGGGGCGTCAGGAGGGCTAAGACCCAGGGGTTGGGGAGGGCAAGGGGCACAGTTGTGGGAGGGGTGAGGATGCCCCCCCAAATCAAGCCCACTCCTACACCCTGCAGCTGCTCGCTGTTTGGTCCCGCGGGCGCACGCTGGGGTCACATGGTCGGGGACGCCGGTGGCAGATGATGAGGGAGGTCAGGGCTATTTTTGAGCGCTGCCATTCTGACGTGGAACAACCTCTCTCCTCACCGCCCCCCCCCTCTCTTTCTCCTTTGCTTCCTATATCTCTCTGCTTTCTCTCCCTCGCCTCTTCCCCCCCCCCCCAATTCTCTACATCTCTCCCTCCCTCCCTCATTCCCTCTCCCTTCCACATTCCCTCTCTCTCTCCCTCTCTCCCTCCCTCCATCCTTTGCCGCTGGCATCCCATTTCCCCTCCTCTGTGTAATTAGCCCGCTAATGAAGGTTGTGGATGAGGAGAGGATGAGTAGCTGGGCTGAGGGCAGACCCTGGCCCAGTGGAGCAGTGTGCTTTGGCCTTCTGGGTCGTCAGTGATCATGCAGCAGCACAGCATACCCGCTCTACTCCTAAGGCTACAATGGGTGATAGTGTGATTTGTGTGTGTGTGTGTTTGAAAGCTGGTTCGTGTGAAGTTTGTGTGTCTGTCGGAGTGTGTGGGTGTGTGAGTGAAAGGTGTGCGTGTGTGTATCCCACCTGGGGTGTCACACTGGAAGCCTACAAGCGGAAAACGCTTAAATCGTTTGGTCGTGTTTATTGCTATTTGTTTATGGAAATGCGGAGCGCTCGCGTTGGTCCATCGTCACGGCAGCAAGACAACTAGGACACATGCCGCCCATGTTCCACTGAAGGACGGAGAGGAACCATGAGGAGAGCACGATGGCTATGTAGACGGTAGGAGGGGCAAGGGAGTGGAACACACACACACACAAAAACACACACTGTCTATTTATAGGCCTTTTTCTCACCAGTACACTGCTGTACCGAGTAATTTACTGAGGGGAGACAGACACATCAGCTGTACTGACAGTCATTCGGCCTCTCCCTGTGGTGGACATCCAAGAGGGCCACCACAATGTGTGTGTTTGTGTGTGTGTGTGTGTTAGTGAGGGTGGGTGGGGTTCGAGTCAGAGGGGCATGGTTGGCCAGTGTATGTGTGTGTGTGTGTGTGTGTGTGTGTGTGTGTGTGTGTGTGTGTGTGTGTGTGTGTGTGTGTGTGTGTGTGAAATTGGAGCAACTGATGGGTTCAAATTCTAATCACAGCTTGACAACATAAGTACGTGTGTATTTGTGTGTGTGTGTGCGCGTGTGTGCGTGGGTGGATGAAACAACTACAGTTGGCACTGCCAAGCTAGGCAGCTGCCTTTCACATTCAAATCACATAAAACACACCCTAAAACAATCTTCTCTCTCGTTTCAAATGACTCAAGTCCCCGACAAAGAATCACTCAGGCCCCCGTTTCATCCTGCCTGCAATCTTCCCATTGCCTTCAACCAACCGGGAATTTGTCTGAAAATCACTTCAAAAAGGACTTCTCACAAATGAAATCTACCTGTTTGTTTGTGTATGACGCACATTTGGTGTCACCGCACATCCTCTCAGAGGAAACAGACAATGAATGCTTTTCCTGTCTTCAACAACGGAACTCTCCGCACAACGTTATTGGATGACCGTGCATAAGAAGGCGCACGCAAGAACTGAGTGAGACCCGCGGAGACAGTGAGGATGAAAGTAACTGGCGGCGGACATTCCAACAGCAGGCTGTGAAGCCTGAGTGGTCAGCCAGCCCTTAAGCTTTGTGTTGTCTACGAGGCTAAAAACATTAGCGCTGCTGCTAGCCAGCTAGCTCGTGTTATTTAACAGTGGCTATCATAACAGAACTGGCATGCGGAACAGATGAGAGCTGAGCCGGTGTGTGACAGGGGAGCTAAAACAGGGACGCATGTGTGGCAGGTGGGGTGAGGTAGACAAACACAAACGCGGGGATGGGTCAAAGGGGGATGACAAAGTCTGTGCACATTCCATACACACAAGCTTTACTTTCCAAGAAAATCAACATACTGGTGAGACAGGACAGCACACAACTTTTGTGTAAATAGGTGTCTGAAAATACATGTGAAAACACTGGAAATTGGCATAGAGACTAATGAGAGAAGGTGACTTGCTGACATGAAAGTGATTCTAGAGTCTCAAAGCCAGAACACAATGTGTGAATGTAATCAATGAAATAAAGTATGTTTTCATGTTCCACTGGATGCCTTAGAATACTGGGTTGAAAGGCAGCCATGTTTGGCCAACTGAGGCCTTTTGTTACCTTTCAGTCAGCCACGACATTGATTCAAAGATACATAGTCAAAGTGCTTGGCTCGAATCAAAGACAAAACACACACACAGAGACAAACACACAATACACCTGGAATCCAAAGACCTGGTTCCAGTGTACACCTGTTGTCTAGTTCCACCACCCTCCCTGTCAGCTGAAATTAGTTTGCACTTCAGGGAGGATTTAAAAAGTAACATTTAACAGTTTTAACAGATCTGTCTCCCCTTCTGATGAGAGAAAAAGGCAGTAAAGCGACTTCTCAAAGGGTTTACAGAGCAATAATGTTGCTCACTTGTCCCGCCGGTTACAAATAAAGTTATAATGACAACGGTTTCAAGGAGTCTCTCCAATAACAATTACGCTGACACAGTCCACAGTGAGAGTCAACACTTCCCATTTCCCCCTTAACTTCTAATAGAATAATAACGCCAATAACAAAGTAAAAGTTTACAGGCCTGAATTAGTGGACTGTAAAAAATATTTATTGCCCAGCTCCAGCTTCGACACGGGGAAAACGTGTCATAAAAAAAACGCAATCCTTTTTTGGTTTTGTTTGTCATCTTATTTAGTGTATTTTTTACAGCCATCATCTCTCGTGATAGACAAACCATCCCACACAGACTCTAATCCCAGTAAACGCTCTGGATAAGAGCGTCTGCTAAATGACTAAATGTAAAAGCTGACTACGTTTCAAGACCCTGACTCATGATAGCTGGGCTAATTAAAAAGAAACTATTGTTGGTCCTACCAGCAAATGTATAATGTGAATATGAGGCCAGCGTGTTAGGTGGTGACAGGGTGCTGTGTGTGACTTCACTTTATTCATCAGTTGTGTGCTGGTCTCTCAGCTGCCGGACATTAGGAGGTCATAAACGGCAGCTGTCGGCCAGGGAGAAAGTTGTCATAACTTTGTCTGCACCATGGAGAGTTGTCACAGGTCACAGGCCAAGGACAGAGAGCTATACTGACGCAATATTTTATTTACTATAAGCATTTAAAGACATGTATTACCTATGATGTTCTACATAGTCAGTTTCTATACGTATCTACATGTATGACTCTGTTCTTTCTGGAACATTTGCATATTAGTCATTTGGTAGGAAAGAGTGCCTGCTACTCGGACTGTCTGGGTTTTGCAGCTTTGAGTTCATGGTTTGAAATGACTGCGTGGTTGTTATTTCCCCCTCCAAGACACCCTTTGGTACTTGCGAGGACGTCTTTGTGTTTTTCTGTCTTCTTTTCACTCGATACACATGAGTATAGCATTTTAGAGGAGAGTCAGGGCTTGTATTAAGTGACACCAACACATGGTGGTGGGCTCCCCCAGGGGAAAGGTCACTGTCTGGGACAGCGGGGAGTCCGATTCCTGGCCCTCTGGTCCGTCTGAACCCACTGGCCCCGAGATCTCAGGTTTGGAGAGACGGCGGACAAAGAGGAAACTGTTTGACACGCATGAACAGGTGTAGAGACCGAGCCGAGGAAGAGAGAAAGGACTGTAAGCAGAGGTATAGAGAGAGAGAGAGAGACAGAGGTAGACAGAGGTAGACAGAGGTAGACAGAGGTAGAGGGGGGAGTCAGGTGGCTGAGCGGTTAGGGAATCGGGCTAGTAATCTGAAGGTTGCCAGTTCGATTCCTGGCTGTGCCAAATGACGTTGTGTCCTTGGGCAAGGCACTTCACCCTACTTGCCTCGGGGGAATGTCCCTGTACTTACTGTAAGTCGCTCTGGATAAGAGCGTCTGCTAAATGACTAAATGTAAATGTAGAGGTAGAGAGAAGTAGAGAGGTAGAGAGAAAGAGGTAGATAGAGGTAGAGAGAAAGAGGTAGATAGAGGTAGACAGAGAGAGAGTTGGAGAGAGGTAGAGAGATAGAGAGGTAGAGAGAGAGAGGTACAGAGAGGTAGAGAGAAAGAGGTACAGAGAGGTAGACAGAGGTATAGAGAAAGAGGTAGAGAGAGGTAGACAGAGACAGGTAGAGAGAGAGGTAGACAGAGGTAGAGGTAAAGAGAGGTAGACAGAGGTAGAGAGAGGTAGACACACACAGAAGTAGAGAGAGAAAGAAAAAGGCGAACGGTATTTCGGTTTAGCTTTGAACCACTCTGCATGTATGCATGAGCCTTTTGTTCAAAAATTCAACTGAATTATTTTATTAATGACGGGAGCCCGACAGCTTAGACAAACACATGTGACATCAGGGAGTCTGTACAACAGCCTATTGACAAAAACATCATGCTCCTTATTAAAGTATTAACGGTACATACAGCGGCATCGATGAACCCACACACACACATACGTTGATGCCCTCAGCTCTACTTTCCGGACCCGTCGGAGGAGACCTTTACGAAGGCAGCGGTTGTACGACGACGAGTTGCACCGGCCCCCCCCCTCACCCTACATAACCGTCCTGTGAGCCGTCCCTGAGCCTCGGGTCACTCCTCAGACAGGGCTAAGACCAACCGTCTGAAATCAATCTGGACGCTTATCACTAAGGGTTAAATCAGGATCCTTATTTTGAGGGTTGTTCAGAAGAGTGCTGAAGAGTTCAGCCCATCACCGACACATGTTGCTATACACTTAAACCTTCCTGTATATAGTCTGGCATTTGGTGATTGCCCTATTCAGAAAGCGTCTTAAGCCTTGATGAAACTTCTCAGATTTGTGTCACAGGGTCTTCTTACCCGAGGAATTTGTCACGAGAAGCCAACGGGCCAAACTCGAATCAAAATTATTTCGATTTCATTCAGCTGGAAATCAAGGTTGGGCTTCTATTAACATCGACAGGAACTGGTTGGCAAATAGGACAATTTGGAATTTTTTGATATTATGCTTCAATTTGTGTTTCTTTTGGTATAAAGCTTCAAGTCTGTCTACCTTGCAGTGTTCAAAGGGCAAACAGTGAATCTAAAAGTGATCCAAGCAACTTGAAAACATATATATATATAGTAGTCTATCATGGTCAAATAAACACCAGTGTCTATATGCCATGAACCTCTTCATGTTACAATCCCGATAGTGTAGAGGATGTTAAACAACCACCACTGATAGACAAAACAGGAAACTACTGCAGCTGTACACAGCCATGACTTGGGTGACTTGCGGCTAAGGATCCCAGGGCCTCAAAACAAATGGTCCTGCTTGACTGGCAAGCACACGGAGAACCCTGCAATGACCTCACAAAGCTTTGGCGTCACAGTGGGCCCATCTCAGAACGCAGAAAGGTGGGGAAAAGGAACAATGCCCATTGGCAAGTAAGAGAGAGATTCAGCATATCGGAAGGCAATTATGGTCGTCTTTGTCAACCCAGTTCTATCAGTATGATCTGATGCGTTCTAATCTTCACCGCGCGCGAACAGGCGGGAACCTAGCCCCTTAGCGCTGTTATGCTAACCCAGAGTGACCGTGGAACACCACGCATCAAAGGTATTGGAGGGATATAGGGTGTCATAAGGCAAAGGCACGTGGAGGTTGTGGAAGAAGAGGAGAAGGAGTGGAAGAAGCAATGGGAGGAGACAGATAAACACACCAAACACTTAGACACTCTCACACAAAGAAAACCCATTTGAAGACACACTAAGTAACAAGCACAAAAACAAAAAAAATTAAGAGATGAATTCAGTATGTGGTGCTAAGCCCCCACTTAAACATCAGTCTTTGCTCTGGTCCTGAGACTCTGAAGCTTCTAGAACACAGAGGAAATCTTAGAAGCCCAAGCAACAAATTACAACCAAAGACCTACTTAGTGAAGACTAGCAAACTTGGCTGTAAGAGAATCTCTCTTTGACAATAAGCTTGATGTTTTATTCAATTTTCCGCCGCTCCGAGACAAAAGAGCGGACTCGTCACATACGTGTGGGCGAGCGACCAGAAAGCACGCGTGTGCTCTGGAAAGCAGATATGCACCACTCGTACTTTAAGGATTATATCTAAATATAAGTTATGAATAAATCTCTCATTAAAATACGTTTAAATTGCCTATAAAACAAATAACGATGCTGGGTTTTCCATCTTTCTGCCAACTGCCAAGAACAATAATTCCATTTCACAATCCCCCGCCGCAGTCTAGAGCAAATATAAATTACTTGACAAATATTTTTCCAAAAAACCCACACTAGCAGTAGTAGGCCTCGTAGGGGAATTAAAGAACTCTGACTCCAGATTCCAGTCAAGTAAGTATGAATGTGACTTTATCTGAAGTAACATGAGTTTGTATAGATCACACAACACATGGGCCATAATTCAAACAAACTCAAATGTGTCGATCAACGATAGAAATCCTAGGATTTCCGTAGCTGTTTGCAAACAGTTTAAAGTGATTAGCAAAGCCATTAGCTTGCAATAACCCACAAGAACAACAAACCAGTGCTGTGCTGTTACTCTCCCTTGGCTCCACAAGCCTCTTCGTATTTGTATTCTGTTTGGTGATGCTACTGTACTCAACACCCACGCTGTCTCTTGAGTGTCTTGCTGGCCTATTAAAAGCCTTGGTCTGGGTAATATGACCCAGTTGGTACAGCCAGTCATCTCAACCCCTCTGTTACTCCAACAAGCAGCTGCTGGGAGTCACGGCCAAGTTTCTCCCTCACACACACACACACACACACATATGTTTACAGCTATATCACGTATATGTATCACATATATAGACGTACACATACACACACAGTCAGACACGCACCAATACATATTTACACACACAAACACATTCACACAAGCGCACAGACTTTTGGCGGGTGTCCCAGGGGGGTCAAGCTCGTTTTGTAAAGACAAACACTTACCGGTTGATTTGTCAAGAGCTACGGGGCGGACATGACTTGCCAGAGCACAGCACTGCACCCACGGATTGGATCCATTTGATGTCAGGAGTTCTATTACCGGATAATGACAAACTCCTATATGAAAACTGCCTGTGATTTAAAACCAACATCTTCCAGCGTGCGAGGGAATTGTATTGACTGTACATCGACTGTTTTATGGAGTTGTTTGTTTTTATTGATGGGTATGGGGTGGAGCTTGACCCTGGTGTCTCATATGAATACAGCATGAGGAACGCGGAGCCATAGGGTGTGGAAGGCCCCCAAGTCTTATCTGAACCCCCTCCTCGGTGGGTCCCTGTGCGCTGATTACATCTGACAGACCAGCTGGCGAGACACACTCCGAGGCTGCTGCAGCCTGTGCTAGAACACACACACACGCACACACAAACGCGTGCACACACACACGTTAAGAAGCGTATCATGTGCTCTGCACAAGCAAATTAACTTGCGCGTTCACGTACCGCGAACAGTAGACACACAAAGAGAGACGCAGGACATCTCGTTCTCCAGACCCGAGGGGGCGAGAGCCAGGGATCACACATCGCTTCTGAGCGCGTGTCGAACCTTTCGACTGCGGGGAAGGAGTCACAGCTTGATGGCTACTCGGAAGGAAAAGGCAAAGTGTTGTCGGATGAGTCGGCGTAAGGATCCCGCGCTGGAGGATTCCATACTGAATGAGACTAGCTACACTGACAAAGCTATGTCAAGAAGGAGGCAGATCCACTTCATGTCATCGCCATGTGTGGGTTCCCCTCCATTTCTTTCTCTTTCTGTCTCTCTCCCCATCTCTCTTTCTCTCCCCCTCGCTCTCTGTCTCTCTCACCCTCTCCCTCTCCCTCTCTCTCTCTATCTCTCTCTCTCTCTCTCACCCCCTCCCTTTCTTTATCTCTCTCTCCCTCTCCTGAGGTGGCCTTGTTAGCAGCAACCTAACATGATCCGACAAACCAGCAATTAGTGAACCTGCGTCAAGCTAAACTCAAGTAAACTGACCTCCACCCCCCCCCTCATCACACAGGAGCAAAGACAACCCCAGTCCTCGACCCTCTGACCCCAGCCCTTGGATAGGACCCTATTTTCCAGAAAACTTTCCGTAATTTCACATAGACAAATAAGGGTTTCGTTTTGGTTGGCAAGCGTAATGTGGGCCAATCAGGCTCAGGATAGGTCTGGGGAGTCTCATCTGGTTAGACGGAGGGAAGGGGGGGGGGGGGGGGGGGGGGGGGGGGGGGGGGGGGTGGACGGAGATGACTCTTGGGGTAAAAAAAAACAAGTTCGACCTGAGATGCAGTCCACTCTCCCAGAACACCAGCCTCAAAGCTGAGTCGACCTTTTCATCCGCAGGGCCTCTTGTACACCCTGGGAGAACAAACCTCCTGAAGCAAAAGCCAGTGAGAAACCCTTCGCAGCCCGGACCCAAAGCGTGGGCCGATTTACACACTCAAAAGGGCACACTTAAGACGCCCCCCCCCCCCCCCCTCTAGACCTAAACCCTCACAGCGTTTTTCCCCTTTCACGGCGCCGTCAGCATAAATGCCAGCAAAATCGCGTCAGCTGCGTGAAGCACAGCGCCAGGGCTGTAAGCTCGACCTGCTGGGCAGAGCGAGGGCGCCTGATAAACAGCGCCGTTCTGTACAGGCTGTCCTCGAGCCTGCGGGTGTCTGAGTGAGTGTGTGTGACGGGAGGCCGCGGGGCGGTGCCGAGTGGCGGTCATCAGCAAGCGTTTCGCTTACTGTGCTCCTTCATGTCCAGCCCCCCCCCCCCCCACCCACCCACCCACCCACTTCCCAACAGGAGTGCTTTGTGCCTTTATTCATTGGTCGGGGTCAAGGTTGCCCGTAGCAACCTTGCTTTTCGAAAGGGTGGAGTGCGGGTGAGGGGGGCTGTGGGGTGGAGGCTGTTTGTGAAAAGCCCGAGTGCCATAGCATCAAAACGGGGGTTGAGGAGAAGGAGAGGAGAGAGAGGGAGGACAGGAGAGTAGGAGGCCCAAGGCTTGTAGTGGAGAGAGAGAGAGAAGCCTTTCATTTAAGAACATGCAGTGCAAACAAGCTCCCCTTGCTTACACACACGCACACACACACACAAACACACACACACACACACACACACACACACACACACAAACACACAGAGATGCTTGTTCAATTGCCTGCTAAGTTTAAGATTACTCATAATAGCGCCAGCTAAAAAACTGCCAGCCAAAGCAGAAGCCACACTGAAAGTCTTCATCTTCTGCCTCTGAGTCGGAATAATAAGGGGATTCTTTCATCTGTCAGCCTGAAAACCTCGCTTGAAGTTGTCATTTATCAGCATAGTTCAGCAGGCGTAGACCTTTGCATGAGGTTGGACTGTAGCGAAGTGCAGCACGATACTGTTTTCCATCGCCATTCCTCTCTCCGTCTTTCTTAAACCATCTGCTTGAATCTCCTTTTGCTCCGACCAGTTACACCCTTCCTCCTCTTCTTACCCCCCCGTGTCCTTCTCATATTCAGCCTCTCTCTCTCTCTGCATCCCTCCATCTCTCCTCCCTCCATCTCTCCTCCCTCTGTCCATCCCTCCATCTCTCCTCTCTCTGCATCCCTCCATCTCTCCTCCCTCCATCTCTCCTCCCTCTGTCCATCCTCCATCTCTCCTCCCTCCGTCTCTCCTCTCTCTGCATCCCTCCATCTCCCCTCCTTCCATCTATCCTCTCTCTGCATCCCTCCATCTCTCCTCCCTCCATCTCTCCTCTCTCTGCATCCCTCCATCTCTCCTCCCTCCATCTCTCCTCCCTCTGTCCTTCCCTCCATCTCTCCTCACTCCATCTCTCTCCCTCCATCTCTCCTCCCTCCGTCTCTCAAGGTGGTGGAAGGGTTTAGGCAGAGAGGGCTGGCTGCTATGCCGTGCCAAACCCCAGCTAGACTGGTCTCCCCATGGGTAAGACACCAGGGTCAGGGGACCCTCGGACTAAAATGAACACTACAATGCCATCTCTCTGTCTCTCTCTGTCTCTCCCACTGTGCATAGCTCTTTGTCCCGTCCAGTTCCCTCTCTCTACCTCGCTTTCCTTCTCCGTATTTCTTCTGCCATCTCTATCTCTCACGCAGATGCCCAAAAAGTGACCACCAAAGCAGAACCCTGTGCCTTGTATGTAACATGGCAACTGAAGCAGCCTTCTCTAAGCTACATGCTCTACAGCGTGTTGGGGCTATTTTCAGAATGAGGATGTCGGAGATAAAAAAGACAAAGTAAAATAAACAACAGATGCACCTCACGCAATGCCCTCCCTCCTTCTCTCCTCCTCTCCTCCTCCCCTCCTCCTCTCCCTCCTCCCCCTCCTCTCCTCCTCTCCTCCTCCCCTCCCCCCCTCCCCTCCTCCCCTCCTCCCCTCCTCCTCCCCCTCCTCTCTTCTCCTCTCCTCCTCCCCTCCTCCCTCCTCCCCTCCTCCCCTCCTCTCATCCTCTCCCCTCACTCCTTGCTTCATGTCTCTCTCCCCTCCTCCCTCCTTGTTAAGGCTGCCACAGCCCAGAACGCTGACGTCTAATCGAGACCCAGAGCTGCAGACGAATGGGTCAGGCTGGACTTTACCCCCCATTCTCTCTCTTCACTCTCTCACTCTCACATCTCTCTCCCTCCCTCACTCTCCTATCTCTCCCTCTCTCTCCCCTTCTCTCTCAGGGAGCGCCAAGGGCGCGTACCCCCATGTGACGTTAAAAGGATCCGAATGACACAATAGCTCGCCTGTGTCAGGGAGCGGGGGATGGAGGGACGGGGGGGGAGGAAGGGGTGTTTTTGTTATTCCTAGAGGGGGGGAGAGAGCAAGGATGGATGCTAAGCTAGGCTAACTCATCACTAAATATAGCTCACTGCCAGGGCGGCGTCCAGGGACTGGCTAATGTCACCCCGTGGCTAGCTGTTAGCACTGACCGTGTGGAGGTGACAGTGCCAGCAGGTGACAGGGGGTGTTGACGTGAGCGGAGAGGAGGGAGTGAAGTAGTCGGGGATTGTGTGGATGATTGTGTGGATTTTCTCGCTCTCTTTTTTTTTTTTTTTTTACTTTATCAAAAGCCCACCCAAGACAGCAATGTTTGTTGCTATGGCGACGTACGTCGCTGTGCTCCAAATTGCCCTTTTCGCTTTGGGGATGTGGAGAAGGGCTCTGAGGGGCTGCTGCTGCTGCTTGACTACTTACATTAGAAAGGGGTGGAAGTGGAGAGGAGTACAGAAAACGCATGTTCGTTCGATTTCAAACGCTGCCCCTCCCCGGACGACCCCAGGTCATCCCCGACAGAAGTTGTTATGTACAAATCCCCCCCCCCCACCCCCCCCCCCCCCCCCCCCCCCCCGCCAAAACAAAACGGTGCTTTTTGAAATTAGCAAAGTATCCTTCCACTCTTCCCCTCACTCCAACTCACTCCCCCCAAAGGCAAGCATCTGCTGCCTTGTACCCCCACCCCCCCCTCCGCCCTCCCATAATTAAGACTCCAGGAAGAAGGGAGAACAACAAAATCAAGCTAGCAAGCCAACTAGACGCTGCCAAGACAGCACACTTCCACCCATACAGATACCCCGGTTGCACATGCCAACGCAACAACGATGTGCTTATTCAAATGATGGTTTGTGTGTATTGACGCAAAATACAATGTTTTCAAAGAGTTTGAAGAGTTTTTCAGTGTAATGTTTGTTTTGTGTAATGTTTTGCTGGTTGGTGTAAGATTGTGTGGTTAATGTGTCAAGTTTTGTAAAAAATAGCCAATAGCTTCAACCACAGTTAAAGAGGCTGTAAAGCAGAACTGAAGTTCATCACACCACAGAAGAATGTGTTGTTAACTACCCATCCAAATTTGAATGAAAAAAAAAAAAACTGACAAGTGTGTTAAATTAGGCTTTGAAATCGTGAGAAAATCAGCAGTCTTCTCTACTTGAGACTGGAGGGGGCGTGAAGGAACTGAAGCTCCGCCCCCTCAAATTTATTGAATTTAGCAACAACAGCAACAACTAGCTAAAGAGAGAGGGAGGGGGAGAGAGAGAGGGAGGGGGAGAGAGAGAGAGAGAGAGAGAGAGAGAGAGAGAGAGAGAGAGAGAGAGAGAGAGAGAGAGAGAGAGAGAGAGAGAGAGAGAGAGAGATGACCAGGATGAAAGCAAAGAGCATGACATTTTCTCACCATCAGAGTGACTTAATAAACATCTCCCTCGCCATGTGTGTGTGTGTGTTTTAGTGTGTGTGGTGTGTATGCATCTAACGTGTTTGAGTATCTGAATCCCACTCAAGTAGAGTTTTGATAAACGTCTGCAGATCTGAGGAAGGTGACAGTGACAGTGACACGGCAGCCCTGCTCCTCAACAGGAAGTCAGCTCACAGACAGGAAACAGGTGTCAGCTTAGGTAAGTGAGGCTTCTTATTTAGCTCACACATGGCACCACAATGGGTGTGTGGGCTCGTGTCTTGAGTTGTGTGTGTGTGTGTGTGTGGTTTTGTTAGAAAGGGGCATGCCCGGTGTGTGGTTGTTAAAGAACAAACATTTTGAGTGTGTGTGTGTGTGTGTGTGCGTGTGGAGCAGGAGGAGGGTCCTGTGTGAGTGTGACATCTATAAAAAGGTGAAACACCCTCTCTGAACATTCATCTTCCTGTTTTCACGACCATTCACTCACTGATAGTCACTGGGAGTCAGATGGCTGAGTGGTTAGGGAATCGGGCTAGTAATCAGAAGGTTGCTAGTTCGATTCCCGGCTATGCCAACTAAAATGACGTTGTGTCCTTGGGCAAGGCACTTCACCCTACTTGCCTCGGGGAGAATGTCCCTGTACTTACTGTAAGTCGCTCTGGATAAGAGCGTCTGCTAAATGACTAAATATAAATGTAAATGACTAAATGATACTGGGGTTCAGAGCAGGGTTAGGAATTCATAGAAAACTATATCGAATACCACTAATACACAAGCACTTAACAGTGCCGATTAGAGCTTTTGTAACCCGTTTAACCTTTTATGCACACTTGGTACATGAACAAACCTAAAACAGTACAGTATGCCACTGTATCAGTACAGTAGATACATATAAAACTTATATAACCGTACTCCCCTGTTCCTAAGCAAATCTAACAAAACAACAGAGCCGTTGTCTTTTACTTAAGACTATTCTACGTTCCTCAGAGCTTCAATCCACAGACAATAACAGTGTTTTCTTTTTTTTTCTTTTTTTTACAAGAGTCATGTGACTGATCATGGTGAATAGCTCAAATCTCTAGCCTGGGGTCTCAGGCTGAGACAGAACCGGGCTTTCCGGAGACTTCCGCACGCGGCGCGTATAGGATGTTGACATCGGGAGGGACAACAACAGTGAGCAGAGGGGATCCGTAAATCGGAAGCCGCTGGAACGATAAGCCGTTTTGTCACAAACGGATGAACGTTGGGTCCACAAGGGGAGGCCAACTGGGAAAGACATTTTTGTGACACGTCTTCATCGCAGCTTCCCTCCGTCTGTGCGTCTGTGCTCGGCTTCCCACAAACGAGGGGCCGTCTTCCTCGTCCGGTGCACATGCACACCCGTGCGCTACTGTACACGCTGTCGCACGGCTCGCTTCTGCAGCTTGCTTGCACTTGTCACACAAAAGCACAAACACAACCACAAACACACGTGCTGTACTGTACACACACACACACACACACACTTCCTCCTTGGGGCCACCAAGGCTTCTCTAGTGTCTCTTTCTAAACCTTTCTCTACTTTCCCACTTAGAGCGTAGAGAGAAAACACCCCCTCTCTCCCTCTCCCTCCCTCCCTCTCCTCCTGACAGACTTAACCTTGGTCCGTTGTTGACTTCAGCTTGTTTCCACTGACTCACAGACACACATACCTTCCAGTGACAGGAAGGAAAAAAAGAGAAAACAAAACAAAAAAAAAGTTAAAGGACAGAACTGGATGTGAGAGAAGTAGAGTTCTGACATGGCTCCCGGGCCGGGTAGAGGAGGGTGAGGTAACATGCGGTAACATCCCGGCCTGAGACTGTAACGGCATGTCATCACTCAGATCCAGCTGATGACACCGGATATGGGTGGCAGCATCGGTCATGTTGCTGAAGCTGTCATGTCTGATCACATATAGTGCGTTCAGTCACATCTTGTAAACACTTGCTGGCCAATCTGCTTTCTGGGAAAAGAGCATTCCTTCCTTTGGAGTTTGGCACAGACACAGACAAGGGGGTTTCCCAGGTGTAAAACTTGATACGTGGTGTTCACCCGACACACAGTTGCCTCATGGGTTGGCTGTGCCCTACAGATAAATGCGGAAAAAGACGTTGCTCCATCTGTAAATCGGCATCATGCCTGGAGTGATTCAGCAGTTTGTAGAGCAGGTCTATCCAGCCCACAAACACATAAACTGGGCTCTACCTGCCTGCACTACAAGAGCATAGGTTCCTACTGTGTGAAGGGAGGGGGGGGTGGGGGGGGGGGGGGGGGGGCAGATAGCCCCAGCCGGACACCATGTCTGTACAACCCCCCCCAAAACCCCTTCATCCCCCTACCCCCCCCCCCCCACACACACACACACACACACACCACCGCCCCCCAACTCCCCCACCACCGCCGGGTTGATGAGGTGATATGAATGGCTGCACTGTGTGTGAGGACGAGGGGCAGTGGGGGTGGGCGGGCTTGCATAAAGGCTGTCTCAGTGCTCTACCTATGCCGCCACACACACACACACACACGTAGGAAGTGTACATGGGTAAATACTTGGGTCCCGTGAGAAAACGTGCATTTCATGCGTTACAGTACATAGAAACGGGCTGATCATCCTTCTACCTCGGTTTCCTTTCCAATAGCCTTCTCTGCGCTGCACACGCCCGTAGAAAGACCCGGAACACATCCCGGCTCAAGTGAGGGCTCGAAGCCTGAGAGCAGGTTGACAAATGGAAGGTCTTAGGGACGCTCTCTAAATTGATGTCTTGACTTTAAGTGCACTTGTTTTTCTGACCTCTCCCTCCAGGTTTGGCTCAGAGGAGTGGAGCGCTGAAGGAATTAAGTGTTTTTTCAGCAAATGTCCCCCTAAGAAGGGCTTCACAACTATTACACACACAAAACGAATGCACGTCAAGTACACACCCTTTCTGAAACTGTATTGTTTTGGATTTAGGATGTGTACTCGTTCAGTCAAAAAAAAATCTGATTTGGATTGAAGCCCAGGGATGAAACGGCAACCTTTGTAGATGGCCTGGTGTCTGACAGTAATGAGACGGATCGCAGCTCTCTTTCTACACTCAGTTTGCCTCTAAGTGCAACAACAAACACAAAAGACACGGCTTAGAAAAGCTGTAGAATGTCACATTCTGAGATCAATCACGGGAGGTTTAAAGAGAGGAATAAGTAATGCGGATGTTTTGTAGTTCTCCAAATCCTGGCATTTGCTCGTTGGTGACCCGAACTGACTCCTCTTTTCGAAGAGACAACATCTCCTACTGAGAAAGAAGACTGACGCGTCTTAAGGCCCAAGGTGTGTGAGACGTACGGAAGGAAGTTTATCTTTTAACGACCACTGGACCAGATCGGAGGGGATCAAGTTAAGCCCCATCTTGAATAACGGCCCCCGTGCGGTGCTTTTCTGGTTGAAAACAAAATCCATCAGAATTGTGGTTGTCAGGCAGATAATGACCACTTCATCCACGCAATTGTAACAGAAACCATTTATCAGAATGTGGGAATATGTACATGCTGCCTCCATAGACAATAACTAATGCTACTTTTATGTAATAGTACCTCGTTTATTGGCTGGTGAATTCGCCCGGTCGTTGCCAGGTAGTGGAAAGGGATACTTTAGATTTACATTTAGTAATTTAGCAGACGCTCTTATCCAGAGCGACTTACAGTAAGTACAGGGACATTCCCCCCGAGGCAAGTAGGGTGAAGTGCCTTGCCCAAGGACACAACGTCATTTTGCCCGGCAATCGAACTGGCAACCTTCAGATTACTAGCCCGATTCCCTAACCGCTCAGCCACCTGACTCCACTTTGCGTTTGCGTAAACATGTTCGCATGCCCCAATGTGAGTGTGTGTTTTACGGGAGGGTGAACATGTGCGTTTGTGTGCGTAACAACACGTGTGTACATGTGTGCGCTCGTGACTCAGTCTCCAGCTCTCCCACTCTGCCTTATGGCCCCGGGGGGGCTGAAGGAAATCACTCAGTAACTTCCCTGCCATCCAACCATGTCCTCCCAATAGCTGCTCGTTCATAGGAAGAGACAAGCTTCTGCGCATATCATCCTCCAAAACGGTGACTCAGCACGTTGATAGGCTCAATAAACAGCATGAGACCCATTCTGCTCTACACTGACAGATTCAGGCAATGTTGTCCACTCATAATTTAATGTGTTGCCGCCCCCCCCCCCCTTCCCCCACACCCCCTCCCCTAGAACACCACCCCCACCCCTCCCCCCACCCCCGCCAGTCCACCCCTGACCCCCTTCCTACGGCCGCAACGGAGACAGGATGTGAGGTAATCTCCAAGTGGTGTGACCCCCTCATAGCAAGAAGTCGGTGACATAATAACGGTCTACCCCATTGACCCTGCTAGGCTGGGCAGGCCTCATCAACACAGACACACGTGCTCTGCAGGTGAGACTCACCATGAGCCGTTCTGCAGGTCCGGAGACGACCACTGTGTGAGATGCAAGGACGGTCAGTCACGAGGAGGATATTGTGACTGACCCCCTGTGGTTGTGAAACCAGACGAACCGGACGGAGAGAACGTTTTTAAACGGGCCACAAGAGAGCATTGTTACCCATACTCACCCACACACACGAAGAACTCGCACACACACATCTCCGAAAGAAACGTCTGTGCTCAGTCTATGCTGTCTCAACTTCCTTCCTTTAACTTAGAGACAGAGATAACATCTCTCTCATACACAGACACACACACACTTGCTGAATGAAATGTATCTGTAGAAGACACACAGGGCCAACTGTATGACAGAGACCAGGGACAGTGTGGCACTGTAGCAGATACCATACTGTGTACATAGCTACAACCTTCTCTCCAGACCCAGTGTCTGCTGCAGAGAAGATATTCAATACACAATGTCTGTATTTTTCCTCTGTCCTTCATACAAGTACACACACTCTCTCACATACTCTCTCTCACACACACACATCCCTACGACCCCTACACACACAAGACGGCTTATTTAGATGATTGAACCTTTAAAAAAAAAATTGCCAATATTGCTGAATTCATATCATTCAGAAGCTATTTATTGCTGATCTTCCATGCATATAACAAAGTGTATTCTGAAATAGGCTGAAGTCTGATGTTCGATATTCAATAGAACTATGAATAGGAATAATGGCTTTTGATGGTACATCCTGCAACAAGTCCATGTTTTTAATTATTTTGCGTTATGAGTCACGGAGATGGGCTGTTTGAAATTAAATGCGTAGTTCGCTGTAAAATAGGACAGGCTGAGTGATGCTTATTGTCGAGAGTAGCCTATGAGTTGTGTTCATGGGCTAGGGGAACATCTGCTACGATTGCTGTTATATGAGATACACCCCCAGTTACCGAGATTTGGCTCACCTGACTCGAATCTCGTCGCATGTGTCAAGAAAACCAGGCTATGACTTTCGAGTCAAGGTTTTGAACGATCCATTTAGAGATATATAGGACAACCAAACATTTTCTTTAAAACTAAGGATTAACGTCAAAATGCAGGCACCGCAAGATGCAAAAAAAAACGAAAAAATAACTAAAGACTGAATTGAGAAATGACATCTGCTTAAAATATATACATTTGCATTTACGGTGGAAATTTACGGTTTTAATTTATTTTTACTTCAAACTGTATTTCTTTCCACCAGGGATCCTTATCAATAATCATAATCAATATTTCCAATCATTGGGTGGAGAAAAAAGGGATGATGGGTGAATTCAGAGTCTTTTAAAGTGATGGATAAAGATCAACAGGTGTGCTGCCAATTCTGACTGGAGCCATCATGTCACAGCTGCGCAAGACTGCACGCAACCATCGGTGTGTTTTACATGAAACAATAAAAATGTTTAAACTTACACAAACGCATGGTAGATGAATGCCCAGGCTCGTGGTCTTTCCAGAACATTGTACAGGTAGTTTTGAAGCCTCCGATAACGGACGTTTCTTCGGCCACTCTGCGAGCTGTATATGAGCGGTTTGCCCAGAAGGCTGAGACGTGCGCCCTGCTTTCCCCTCAGGTTCTCCAGTCCTCCGGCCACTGTGGCGTTGGAGGCTGACAGCAAACCGTCTCCCGCGTTGTTTATCATCCTTCGTCCGGTCTCCACATCTTTTAAGCCGTAACCCTCGGTGTGATGCCCAGGCGATGTCTTCATCCAGAGCCCAGCACCGCCTTCATCTCCGCTGTGGTTGCGGGGCATAGCATCACCAACGCGGGCATGAAGTGCGCGGAGGTCTTCTTGGGCATGCGTGTCCAACCAGGGGGTGCGAGGCGAGCTCTATAAACGACTAATTAAATGTGCTTAATGCTCCCCGAAGTTACAAACCATAATCGAAACCATAGGGCACGCTGTTTCACCCGTCACTTTTGAGCGCCCTCTTTTCTCTTGAATCGTCCCTCTACTACACTGACTGTCGCGATTTCCACAAGTGTGATGATGCGTAACCGAAGCCAGCTGTGGTACGCGTTTGTGATAGGCGCGTTGAGAAGTCCGGTTCCAATGTAGGCTATAGCCGGTCTACTCTTTATCCCCTGTAATATTAGTGATTAATTGTGCCTACCAAGAGATTAATTGTGCCTACCAAGATACGGACGAGTGCAGCATGGGACTGCATAACCGTACAGGAAGTGAAATGTGAACTGTGAAACCAGACTTTCTAAAGCATGCAGCTGCCTGTTGCTTCAATGTCGTTGTTTCACGTGGTGACGCGCAGCACACAATGCCCTACAGCTGAATTTTCATCAGTTCAATCCCGGCATTGTGCATATTGGTGTTCTATTTGTTTGATAAACACATTGATGCAGTCGGGATGGTTGCAGTGATTTAGGCAAAAATCCCTCAATTTAACACTTAAAAGACAACAACGCACAAGTCACGCTAAAGTTCCGTTGGCACCCAATTTCCCTATAGGTAAAACTGGTGCAAATTTTCAAAGCCGGTAGCCTAGCCTTGTTATTTACCGATAAAAGGCATATAAACGAGACGACTTTTAATGCATCACTGTAAAATAGTCTATTGCCTTATGAGTTTTCCGTTGTCACTATATTCCATGCGGTTGCGTTGGGAGGTTGACCGCAAACTATAACAGCTTGGAGCAGCTGCTGAAGTTAAAGTAAATCCGTCTCGATAACCAACGCGTTGGCTATTACGGCTTAAACTGAAAAACTGCTCCTTACATTTGTTTACAGATCAAATAAATGCATTTATAGGCAGCATACTGTTTTTATTGTCGATTAAAACTCCACTTATTCTCTCGACAGGACTAGCTCCCTCACCACGTGACCACCCTCAAAATAAAACATACTGAAGTGTTTCTGCACGACAGGATAACTGATATCAAACTGTCGGATGCTCAGTAGCCTGAACAAAATAATTGTTGCTTACAGAGACAATACAACTGTTTGTTCATGTTAATCTGCTAACAAATCTCTTGCATAATCCATTTTGAACTTTGTTTAAAATCTACAAACCCTGTGTCAAACTGTTCAAGAAAACGAACGTCTTAAAAATATGTCAAATTCACCACACAACCCAGTATAAATGTATCTACATTATGTTCAATCTCATGTCAAAGGCATACATTTAGCAAAAGGCTGCCTTCAGATATATCCGTAATTGGGCCCATTTGGGTGCATTGCTTAGCTATTCCCATGGTGCTGTTTCATCATGTACTAAGAATAGAATCAGGGATTTGACAGTGGCTGTTTTTAGACATGAGAAATTGCCGACCATGCTTGCATGCTCGGCAATTTCTATGGTAGACATTCTATCAAAAGCAGAGCTGGTGAACATAGAGAGAGAGAGACAGAGAGAGAGAGAGAGAGAGAGAGAGAGAGAGAGAGAGAGAGAGAAAGGCCCGGAGACTGAAAGGTGGGGAAAGAGAAAGAAAGAGAGAGATAGTCTATGTGACAACATTTACAATGAGAGCCTAATGTATACGAGTCAGCATTATGTCCGGAACATTCAGTTGAGTATGTGTGCGCGTGTCACAGTACAAATGACCAGTACACTGCTCCTTCTATAGAGACAGAGACATCACATTGGTTCATTGAGCAATACAGTAAAACCACACCACCTAGCGGTCGAGAAACAACATATCTTTCACTAAATGTATGTGTCCTTTGCCCTGGGAATTTAAACCACCATCAGATAAAAGCGTGGTGTCCAGTCAGTAACACGTATGTCATGCTATGTCAATACGGCATGTTCTGTTTTGCCAAATCCACGGTTTCTTCCTTGCATACGATACGTGAGTCTGTTTTTTGCAGTACCAGGGTGTACTGCCCAAAACAGTACCAGGGTGTTCAATCGCACCTCCTCACAAGTAGAAAGGAAAGACTCACTCTACCGTGATGTTTGCAGAGTCAAAAACAACATAATTGCCACGCTAATCACACTCAGCAGTAAGTGCAACAGGAAAAGGACATGACCTGAAAACCCTACTTACGAAATGTACTTATTGAGGGATCATTGTGAAGAACAGAAACATGGAAAATGTATGGAATTATCCGTCCATTACAGTGTCCAATTGTTCCGGTCCCCATTTGGAGATGAACCGTAAAGATCTTTGTGATTGGGCCCTAATGGAAGCATAGGGCACTTCCTGGGGGCAGAACTGAGATGGATATCTTGACGATTATATGTGCTTTGGTCCTCAATTCTGACTAGTATCCCTGCTCTGCACCCCAGGGCCCTGACCCCAGGCCCTGTCACTAGGAGACCAGGGGGTATGATTGCCTGCAGATGTTGTTTCGGGGGGCCTGGGGCTTGATTAACAAGTCGAAGCCGAAGCATAAATCTCAGAGGCCCCCGTTGCAGTGTCATCTGTGTGGGTCGCACGAGAGGCCTTGTTGTAGGGCTACATTTTCTCTCTTTTTTCTTCTTCTTTTCAGTGAGACGAAGCTTCGAGCAGAGGAAACCGTAGGTAGGGCTACGCTGTACCGTGGAGCCTTAAAGGGCGGGTAGGTGAAGGGTGCTTTAGAAATCCGAGGGCACTCTTTGGAAACCCGTCTCTCGCTGGTCCTCTCAAACCGAATATCACGATCGCAGTCATGAGAGATGGAGAGAGGTCACTGCACCGGCGTTCAGTCACGACACCGAGGGGAACTCCCACACTCTAAAGGCAACACATGGAGTCGGGGACACCCTTCCTTGTACATGGTGACAAATTATTAAGGGTAGACTGATAAGCAGTGATAGGGTAGGACTTAGGCCTTTTTTGACGGATGACCTTTCCTTACTCAGGGTTTTCAACACTACAATGTTAACTAAACAGAGGCTATTACCCTCAGCAGAGAGGGAAGAGAGTAGCAATCAATATCACCTCGTAAAAATAATAGGACGACGCCTAGTTTTCAAGGGTGTGCCCTCAAAGTTCCAAATCTCTTTGGAAAAGTTTTTGGCCAAGGGCCCTATGAGAGCTTTAACAATATCTTAATAGTGAGGTTCTTTTACTTTGTTGGCCAAACCATGCCCAAGCTATTAAGGGGAACGTCTTAAGTCGATGAGCAATGAGTTTGAAAAATGAGACCCTCCTGTAATTAAGCTTATTATTTGGACGCGGTCATTTGCTGCTACTTTGACAAATTCTTTCCATGTTTGTTTTCCTTGATGATTCATTTATCACAATCCACCACCCAGGAGACATGTTGAAACCTGGTCCTGAGACGTGTTATTGGGACAGAAGGGAGTGAGTTGTTGGTTGTGTTATTACCAAATATTTCTCATCGCACTACTCATTTTGGTCCTCTCTCTCTCTCTTTCTCCCTGGGAGTTCTGACTTCTATCCGAGTTCTGCTTTGCTAAGATGTGTATCTGAGGAACGGACCAAGGGCATCGTGGGTTGAGTTTGTGAGACTAGAGAAAATATTAGTTTTCCCATAAGCCCAAGAAGATACCATTGGTAACCCAGGGTAACCCGCGTCTAAGTTTATGAGGGTCTGTTCATTCTGACCCGTTGACATAATGTTCAAAGTAATCGTGGCTTACAAACGCAATGTTGTTTGGAAAAATATAATTTTGATGCGTAGCAGGGGGAATATTTGGAGGAGGTTGGATTAAGTTGAAATGAAAGGCAGCAGAGACATTGCCAACGTTCTTCCACACATTCTTTTATTTGTAAATAATAAAAATGAACTCTTTTTTTATATAAAACATACACATCATTTGAGCCACATTTGTTATACAAACAGGACATGTTGCAGTGAATACTTTCTTTTTTTCTACAATTTTCTTTTAGTTGTTTCCGTGGAACACATAAATTGTAAACAATCAGCATTTTTTCCAGATAATACTGACAAAGTAAAACTAAAAGAAAAAAAGAAAAAGAAAAATGCCTCACGGGACAATGAAAGCAAAAGAAACTCTTACTTAGGTCATTTTTTCTATATGGCCGGGGTAGAACATTGGGTTTAGTAGCACATATTTTGACAACGGTATTTGCGTGGCTGTATATTAGAATGGCCTTGTTTGCTGATTCGGAGGTTGGCTCAGTGTGACGGAACCCATGTATAATGTGGGTCTGAACACTTGACTGTACACCTGTACAGTCAATGTGGTCCATGGTGATTTGATAATGGCTCCACATTCTATGACTTGGCCCCTTAAATATCACTCAATCACCCAATAATGGCTGCAGACTATTTACATGATATGACTTACTGTGCACCTGTAGTTATACTTCACTTAGTTATACGTGACATACAACCTTAGAGTTGATGTGTTCATATATCATTATGTTTAACATAACCATAGTTTGTACACTGTAGATTGATCTGACTTAGGTATAGATTGTATCATCTCAGCCCCTTCAAGGTATACTAGGATGTACCTTTACAGTCAGGCTTGGGTCAACCAAGACAGCATTTAAGCTGTATTTAATTAACCTCAGAGTTTACACTTTGGGGACACCATCCTATTGCTGTATGGCAGCGGGTGTGTTAAATCAAACGCACCCAGTGTAGGTTGGCTCTGTGTTTGAGCCAGGTCTAGGAGCAGTTGATAAGGGGGCTTGGAGGTCTGCTCTGTCCTACAGCACAGCATCCTAAGGGTTTAGAAAAGACATCAACGTAATCTTGGGGCGTCTGTTGATTGGTTCAAGAGACCTTCAGCACCGGAATGAGAGAGAGGAGGACGTGGACTAAGACTCGCAGCTGAATTGAATCAATCGAATGTCTTCGCATGATGTGAATGGCTTCGGTTTCTTGGTTTTATCTCTTTATATTTAAGTACGAGCAAACTGTACAAGTGCATGCAACATACAAGCGGTCCTACGGTATGTGGAACTAACACATCTAGTTCAGTTTTCTTTTTAAAAATCCGGTATCTGTTCGTTTCACAAATAAAAAATGTTCATGCAGCTTGGAACAGGTTCCGAAGTCATGCTGGCCACGCCCCTTTCTGTGGGAGGAGTCGGCGGGCCTGACAGAGGATGAGTGTTGACCTTTGTGTCCTGCCAGATCGATCCGATTGGTTACTTTCACATTCACAGAGATGCACAAGGGAAATTTGAGCGAATCTTTTCTCTGTTTTCCCGAAACTCTAGACAAAGAGGAAATTATATGAACAAAAAAGGACTTACTGCAAGGATTTTAGCTTCTTTTTATTTTTAGATCTTTTTATTTATTTGTTTTTTTTTCTCAAAAAGTTAAACTTTTTGCTGTAAAAAAATCAAGCTCCTGTGCTTGCATTTTAAATCTTAAAATAATGTAAACAGAAGTTTTGGATAAAACCCTTTAACGTGTGCTGGGGTCATGGGGAGGGGCTTCTTCCTAACCCTAAAACAGCAGGAATCAAAGATACTCACTTGTCTTGTTCTCGTGAGGGTGGACAAAGATTTTTTATTTTTTTTACAGTGACGGGACACCCTTATCATAGTTCAAAGTGACATAAACCCTATTTATTGGTCAACCTCCTAGGAGGTTTATTATACATCTATACAAAGACGACTGGATTGGACATTAGCTAGTGATTGGATGAAGAAAAAAGACACTGCACGCTAATCTCATTGCCAAGTTTAAAAACTGCTGTGTCATTTCCAGAACAGTCCCCTGTGCCACATCGATAACAGACACATCTATTTTACACCATTTTCCAACTTTTCCTATTTTCTTTGTAGCATTACTCTCTCTCCATGCACACACATTGGACCAACAACAAACATCGTAAACCTATTTATTTTCTGACTCGTAAAAACGTTTTTTTTTTTTTTTTTTGTGCCAGATTCAACGAAAAGACCAAAGAGGTGAAACAATCGGACAAAGTAACATTGAAGAGACTCCAACAGAGATTGGCTTTAGGAGCAGCCATGGTAAACATATTGAAACGAGGACCACCTTCCACCAGAGAAGGACTTGTGGAGGGATCCCCTGGGTCTAGGCACCAGAGAAGGACCCTGTGCTTCCACTGACCTGCCCCACCCCGAAGCACTCCACCCTGGGGTGGAGAGTTGCTGGCAGTCTATTGAGGTTCTGGAGGAGGACCACTGGAGAGGGGCCCCCTGCGGCCAGGGAGGCAGGGCCGACCCTCTCTGTCTTGAGCGTCGTACATTCCGATGCTAACGTACATTTGTTTTCGTTAAGTTAGGATTTCGTCTTGAGAAAAACCCTGTTTATTTCTTCCTATGTAGGGTGCCGCGCGGCTCCTTATCAATCGCCACGAGAGCGCAGTTACCGGCCTCGAGGTGTTCTTTGACAGCCCCTAGTGCTTCGGTGAAAACAGATTAAAAAAACAAACTCGTTTTCATACCGAAACGAAACATGGAAACATAGAGCTCTCAAGATAGAAGACAAAATGAAATGTGACAGTAGTGATTGTCAAGATCTCAACAAAGCTTTTTTTTTTTTCATTGTGACTCTGTTTCTGATTGTTGTTGTTCTACATATATTCTATTTTCTCTTTCTCTCTCCCTCTCTTTCTACAGTACAGTTCGTTTATTAAACGCTAAGCGTCTCAGTCCTATTGGTCCCTTAGGATCTGACCCCTGGAGGCCCCGATGAGCTGTCTAGTGACGACTGGGAAGCACGTCGAGTCAGGGAGGCTAGTGTGGGGTCCACCAAGGAGGAGGGCGGAAACAACTTGTACCAGCCAATGACTGTGCTTGATAAGTCTAGCTCCTCCAATAGGATTTGTGCAACTCCCATGAAGCTTTTGTGGTCCATTCGTCCGTAGTCTCCCCAGACAATCACCTAAGGGAATGAGACAGAGACAACCAAACATGATGATTAAGGGGAGTCAGGTGGCTGAGCGGTTAGGGAATCGGGCTAGTAATCTGAAGGTTGCTGGTTCGATTCCTGGCCGTGCTAAATTATGTTGTGTCCTTGGGCAAGGCACTTCACCTTAGTTGCCTCGGGGGGAATGTCCCTGTATTTACTGTAAGTCGCTCTGGATAAGAGCGTCTGCTAAATGGCTAAATGACGTAATGTAATGATCAATCCTTCAAACACCCATCTAAAACATATTTATGAATACACTCAATTAAGACTCGTGTTTTTTAGGTCAGTTTCAGACATGAATGGAGAAGTTTGTCAGTCAGTAATAAACCTGTCTGTGTAGTATTTCCTAGTTCTATGTAATCTTATGTATCGGAAATGGCAATAAACCCCCAATCCCAAGTCCAAAGTCTAGATCTGAAGAGGAACCCGCTCACCTGTAAGACCTTTCCCTGTGGGCTCTCCTCAAAGAGCAGTGCTTGCTGGTACAATGGGTCGAGCGTTTTCCGCGCAATCTTGGTTTTCTTTTTGGCTACGTACGCTCCGTTGTTCAGAAGGTAGACCTTGACGTATGGCGCTGCAATCAACCAGAGGAAACTGGATTGGAAAACTGCATCGAGTTAAAACAAGGATTTCGATCTTTATTAGATCTAGTCCTAATGGGTAAAGCCAGTTGACCCACATTATATTAAATAAGCCTGTCCATTGACCATGAATTATAGCTAACGTCCTCCGGGTACAATATGTGTGTGTGTGTGTGTGAGATGTGAGTGTGTGTTTTGAGGTGCGAGTGTGTGTATGTGTGTGGGGGGGGGGTCAGATGGCTGAGAGGTTAGGGAGTCGGGCTATTAATCAGAAGGTTTTTGGTTCGATTCCCGGCCGTGCCCATGACGTTGTGTCCTTGGGCAAGGCACTTCACCCTACTAGCCTCGGGGAGAATGTCCCTGTACTTACTGTAAGTTGCTCTGGATAAGAGCGTCTGGTAAATGTAAATGTATCCTTTGTATATTGTGTGTGTGCGCGTGTCTAGTTCCTCCATCTCTAGAAGGATGTTCTCACCGGGGAGGGATTTGGACCCTGGTTTCTGCACCAGGCCACGGGCTCTGATCACTTCTACCTCCAGCTGGCCCTTCTTATCCATCATCCCGATCTGAATGTCACCTGTGGCGGGGGGAGAGAGATGATTGGCCAAATGAAACAGGAAGTACCGAGGTAATTGGCTTAATGAGACCAGAAACAGGATGAATAGTTAATCATATAGAAAAAGGGAGGAAAAAAATATATTAGCACGGAAGCGGGAGGAAATGGACTTGAAAAGAAATGAGCAGTTACGAAATAAAGAACCCCCCCCGAGAATAGAAAATAGGACTGAAGACGGATATATGGACAAGGGGAGTGAGAAAAAAATATAGAATACAGTAGGATAGGACAGTAGAACACAAATGGAAGAATCCAAAGTAGAATCTTATCTATCAACGCACCAATGGCAGGGGTGGCCAGGGTCTGTCTGCCCACCAGCTGGGCGGGGCCTAAGCCATCCAGGAAGTCACTGAACTGACTGTCAGCTCCCAGACGCACGCCAGAGAAGATCAGACTGGAGGAAGCACATAAGATCCACGCGCACACAGTCAGCCCAGATCACACGTGGAGTTTAGGCAGAAATCCTGCCATGCTCGGCGGTACCTCAAAGTAATGTTTGAAGATGAACAATGGTGGCAAGAAAGGGACACAGCTGTATAGTGCTCAGTGGGACAAGAGAGCGAGAGAGACACACAGAGAGAGAGACAGAAACAGTGAGAGAAAGAAACAGAGAGAGAGAGAGAGTGAGAGAAAGAGTGAGAGAGACCAGAGAGAGAGAGAGAGAGAGAGAGAGAGAGAGAGAGAGAGAGAGAGAGAGAGAGAGAGAGAGAGAGAGAGAGAGAGAGGATTCAGTGCGTTCTTGGTGGTGGTACTGACTTCCCCTCGGAGTTGTAGCTGGTCATGCTGCCGTTGGTGGACTCCTTGCTGGGCTGCCTGCTCATGTTCCTGCTCAGCTCCACGGCCATGCCCGTCTCCTGGCTCCTCTGGATGGGCGCGCCCTTCTCTTTCTTACCCTTCCCCTCTGGAGGAAACACACAGAGCCGCGTGAGGAAACACTCTCTCCACTAAGGGGACCAGAGATCAGGGCAGACCTCAACTCGGATAGACGGCAGGGTGCGGTTTATTGAATTGACACGTATTTTTTTCGAGTTCAAATTTCACGTATTTCCTACAAGTTTCAATTTCACGTATTTGAGGGGTTGTTGACGTTTCGTATTTATAGTGACTTAGCAGTGTCCATAGAGTATTACAGAGTAGGACCACAGAGGACCTCAGAACCTGACAGGACAGAGTGACACCTCTAGGATATGACAGCCCCTGAGAAACACCACAGACCACAGAGGAGGAAGGGTGACAAAGTGGCATGGCTATGTCCTAACAGCAGGCAGAATTGCAGAACACCAACGGTCAGAGAGGTTTCATAAGCTCCCCGATCACAATGTCCTTTCTGGGCAACAATGTTCCCTTTCAGTGATGAACCAAATCAATGTTCAGACTAGAAACGTGAACCAGACAATGGTTTTCATGGTAGGTCATGAGCTATATCACAGCGTCTCTTCTTCTATCTCTTCTTCTTTTATCGAATAAATGTCCTTTTTTGGGTGCCAAGTTTCTGAACACCACACTGACCTTAACACGTTCATATATTAAAAGTGAACAAGTTAACCATCCTTTGCCGGATCTAGACACACTTTGACACAGTCCACCACCGAAACAGAGACCGAACAGTCTGACACCAACGGTAGCAAACCTCAAAGAGACAGAAAGCGGAAAGCAATGATCAAACACGCAACAGTAGCTGAATGCCCTCCTTACCTGACTTTGTTCACAGCGACATTGACGCCAAGATTTTGGCCAGCCGAGGGCCGCTACGGTGTTGAGAAACAGTGGTAACTAAGTCCTATCCCTCTCCTGTCTTCCTGTTCCTCTCCTCAAATCAAAAGGAAAGGGGGTGGGGGTTGGGGGGTGGGAGAGACACATCCCCCCCTAGGCGCTAACCCCCCCCCCCTTAATGGCTTTTTATTTCTGCTACAATGAAGAGGAGTGCTATGGCTAGCCTTTCATGTCCCTTCTCCCTACAGTGGGCCTAGCCACGGAGAGAGGGAGAGAGCGGAGAGAGACGACAGTATACCTGACTAGCGACAGAGCTGCGGGGGGCTCTTAACCACAGAAGAAAGAAACAAGTCGTGTTGGCAACTCTCCGAAAGTGGAACCGGTGCGCATTCGTCTGAACATTTGGGGCGGATTGCGTGTGAGAGGTTAAAAGAGGGCAAAGCAACCGTCAAGCCGTAACGTTCTTCCCTTTCTCGCTTCCTCATCCGAAACATTCCTGCGTTACCCAAACAACGATCGCTCGCGGCTTCAAAGTCACATCGACACAGCGAACGGCCCCCACCGTCGGTTACGAAAGCACGCCTCTCCCCCAGAGTAACCAGCTGACCAGGAAACCCAACAGGCGGAACGCCAACTCCGACAGAGTCTCAGCGTCACGGCGAAGCCGCGCTCGTCGTCACGGCGACTCACCGGCGCCGCTGATCTGCGAGGTGCTGCGGCTGCGCCGGTTCCCCACAATGGCGACCACGCGGGCGCCAATGCTGGAGCGCCGCTTCTTGCCGCCCGTGCCCACCGTGCCCAGCGCTGTGTCCGATTGGCTGCCGTCCGTGCGCTCGTGGCTGTAGATCTCGCCGCTCACGCTGGTGCTCTTCAGCATGCTCCGACCTGGCGTGGCGCGCACCTGCCGACTGGAGGGGTGGAGGGAGAGGGAGGGAGAGGAAGAGGTGGTGGAGGGTAAGGGGGAGATGGAGGGTGAGGGAGGGAGAGGGAGGGAGAGGAAGAGGTGGTGGAGGGTAAGGGGGAGATGGAGGGTGAGGGAGGGAGAGGGAGGGAGAGGAAGAGGTGGTGGAGGGTAAGGGGGAGATGGAGGGTGAGGGAGGGAGAGGGAGGGAGAGGAAGAGGTGGTGGAGGGTAAGGGGGAGATGGAGGGTGAGGGAGGGAGAGGGAGGGAGAGGAAGAGGTGGTGGAGGGTAAGGGGGAGATGGAGGGTGAGGGAGGGAGAGGGAGGGAGAGGAAGAGGTGGTGGAGGGTAAGGGGGAGATGGAGGGTGAGGGAGGGAGAGGGAGGGAGAGGAAGAGGTGGTGGAGGGTAAGGGGGAGATGGAGGGTGAGGTAAGGTGGTGGAGGAGGAGCAATGTACACCAGAAGAACATCTTGAGTCACCCCGTGCTTCCTTAAGTCTTATGGTAGAAGTCAAACACACAGTTGTGAAATATATACTGAATATTCTAGAAAGACATGGATCAAAACTCATGCTCATGCCAGTAGTTGAAATACAATGTGTTTATTAGTTAGCCAAGACTACAGTCATGATGACCTCTGGCACAGCATCTATACTCCTCATCACAACTATCCAAACTATTTTCTCCATTCCATGCATTTTGCAGGTCTGACACGAATCAGACGCCTCTTTCGATCATCCGTCAAGGCTTGTTCTCCTCAGACAGAAGGCCACACAGGGGCAGAGCGTGTCCAGGGCTCGCCGGCTCCCCCCGGGGGTTCGGAGGAGCCTGCGCATGTCCGTGCGCTCCGTGGGGGACAGGGTGCTGCAGGACAGCCAGGACACGCTGCCTCGGTCGCCACCCATAGCAACGCCACCCGTCACGCCACCTGTGCTCCTCGGGCAGGGGGGCGGAGGGTGGGGGAGGGTGGTGGCCCGAGGCCTCTCTTCTGCCCCCTGAAGGGAGGTGAGGGAATGGCGGGCGGAGGAGGAGGGGGG
>NC_090070.1:10174566-10177066 GCF_038355195.1 Osmerus mordax | reverse complement strand
CACGCACACACACACACAGAGACACACGTCTTGTCCATGATACACAAACACCACAACACAGCGGTATTGATGCGAAGCCCGTAGCCCACAACAACAGCAGGGTCACTAGCAGCAGGGTAGGAGGAGGCAGGGTCACAGCTCAAGTCGCAGAAACAACACCGGGAGAAGAGACAGCGGTCGTCAAGGCTACACGCGTTCAAGCGCTCAAACACCGAACTCCTGTATCTACTGCAGCTCACAGAAGCTCACTGCCGAAGGAGGGGGGAGCAAGATGTAGAAGGCTGGGGGGGGGGGGGGTAGCAGCAGGTTGTAGAGGCTGGGTTGGTAGAGGTGTGTGGGGGGGGGGGGGGAGGAGCCACGGCAGCGGGGGGGAGGGACTTCAGTCCACCGCGGCAGAGCAGGGACAGCTAGAGGAGAGGGGGAAGGCTGGCAACTCCACAGCACGGGCTAGCTAGTAGCTACTACGACAGCGAGGGACGGGGGAGTATCAAGGCTTCAGCCCAGGCCAGGAGGAGGGGGGGTCAGAGGGCAGGGGGGCGGGTACCTGTCTTCTTCTGGGGAGGCATGCTCTACTAAGATCCTGGGGCTGGGCGGGCATTCGGCGGGGCAGAGAGTTGTGAGCACCTGGTGGCAGGAGGGAGGGGGGTGGTGGGAGATGTGGGGGGGTGCAGCGCCCCCCCCCGGTGGCCAGACAGGGAGAGGGGGAGGGTGAGAGAGAGGAGAGGGGTGAGAGCGGTGTTTGGGCCCCGGAGTGCCGCTGGCAGCGAGGGCTTTTGGGCTGGCGCAGCACGGCCGGGGGGGGGGGGGGGTCAGGCGCAGGTGCCGATGTGAATCGTCACGGGTCAGTGTGACATGTCTGCCGCAGTGAGGACAGCGAGTGACGGCGTCCAGCGGGATGTGTGTGGTGTGTGTGGGTCTGCGTGTGTGTGGTGTGTGTGTGGTGGGGGGGGTCTGTGTGTGTGGTGTGTGTGTGTGTTACCTGTCTCTATCGGGGGAGTGGAAGTTGGTGTCTGGTCTCAGGCAGGTGGTGCTGGCACTCCGAACTCTGTCCAACGATGGCTGCAGATCACTACAGCACAGAGAGGGGAGGGGGGAGTGGAGAGAGGAGGGGGGAGAGTGAGGGGGGGAGATATATATATCGAGAGAGAGAGGATAGAAAGAGAGAGAGAGGGGATGGGAAAAGAGAGAGAGGTGCAATCGGAGGAGAGCCAAGACAGCAAAAGAGAAGCATGGAAAAAATAATATCGAAGAAGAAAAAGACCAGTTGGAAGAAAGAAAAAAAAGGGGAACAAGAGACAACAAAGAAGGGACAGAAGGAGGAGGAGAAAGAGGAAACGACAGGAAAAAGACAGGGAAAATCCATTAGACACAATCTATATCTAATAGTATAAGTGGGCCTGATGTATACTGTTCAGTCGTCATTTATCATGAGCACTGGCCCTTATGGCCATATCCTGTAGTACAAGCCAAGGAGGGGAAGGTTGGAGCGTTGCCATGGGAACGCACTCTAAGTGGATGGAGGGAGGGACGGGGGGCAGCGTGTTCCTTTGCGCGCGTGTGCGAGTGAGCGAGAGTGCGCGGTGAGGGTGTGTGTGTGTGTGCGTGTGCGCGAGGAGAGCTGAGCGAACTGCAACACAAGCGGCCTGGCTCTCCTCTCACTGTGGGGAGGAAGCCTGCCTGGTGTGCGTGTGTGTGTGAGGAGAGGAGAGAGAGTGTGTGAGGAGAGGAGAGAGAGTGTGAGGATAGGAGAGAGTGTGTGTGAGGAGAGGAGAGAGAGTGTGGTGAGGAGAGGAGAGAGAGTGTGTGAGGAGAGGAGAGAGTGTGTGAGGAGAGGAGAGAGAGTGTGAGGAGAGGAGAGAGAGAGTGTGAGGAGAGGAGAGAGAGAGTGTGAGGAGAGGAGAGAGAGTGTGTGAGGAGAGGAGAGAGAGTGTGTGAGGAGAGGAGAGAGAGAGTGTGAGGAGCGGAGAGAGAGTGTGTGAGGAGAGGAGAGAGAGTTTCGCTGCTCTCTGTGCCTGGCGACGCGATGACAGATGGCTGGCGCAACTGCCGTGCAACATGACGCAGCACATACAAAGGCTCACGTATGCCCCGCACGCCACAAAAGGACTTGTGTGTACGGTATAGCTCTTTGTTTATTTTGATGTGGAGTCAGGTCAGCAAGACCCAGGGGGGTCAGGGAGGGAGAGAGATCTGTGATGGGGTGTTTCGGATGGTATTCCTGGGGGGAGGGGGGGGGGGAACGTGGGGGGGGAGGAGGGCGGTACGGTCCCCCGCCTCTCTCTTACCTAACCGTGACCTCGTCAGTGAACCTGAGCACGCGGTGCGTGAGGACCACTGCGGGGCGTGGCCACGCCCCCCTTCCTGCCGCCGGCGCCGCGCCGCCGGCTCGCTCTTTAGGCAGGCGGGGAGAGTGGAGCTACGGGACGCCCGGCGCACATGCACGGCAGCGGGGCGCCACACACACACACACACACAGACGCACACACAGACGCACACAGTC